>NW_022631070.1:10083730-10200700 GCF_010015895.1 Lontra canadensis | reverse complement strand
TGCAGTGTGGAACTGTGGGGTGTCTCCTAGAGATGCAGGGACACTGCAGTATGGGATTGTGGGGTGTCCCCAGAAGCTGCAGGGACACTGCGGTGTGGAACTGTGGGGTGTCTCCTAGAGATATGGGGACACTGCAGTGTGGAACTGTGGGGTGTCCCCTAGAGATGTGGGGACACTGCGGTATGGGACTGTGGGGTGTCCCCAGGAGCCACAGGGATACTGCGGTGTGGCATTGTGGGGTGTCCCAGAAGCTGCAGGGACACTGCAGTGTGGAACTGTGGGGTGTCCCCTAGAGATACAGGGACACTGCAGTGTGGGACTGTGGGGTGTCCCCTAGAGATGCGGGGACACTGCGGTGTGGGACTGTGGGGTGTCCCCAGGAGCCGCAGGGACACTGCAGTGTGGGACTGTGGGGTGTCCCCAGGAGCTGCAGGGACACTGCACTGTGGGATTGTGGGGCATCCCCTAGAGATGCAGGGACACTGCGGTATGGGACTGTGGGGTGTCCCCAGGAGCTGCAGGGACACTGTGGTGTGGGACTGTGGGGTGTCCCCAGGAGCTGCAGGGACACTGCAGTGTGGGACTGTGGGCTGCTGCATCTAACATAGCACATAAGCTCTGTTGCCTCCTCGAACCAGAACTCAAAGTCCTCCTGACGCACCCTTGCCCTGAGCAGCGGGGCCGTGGCTGGGCGACTGCACAGCCCCGTCCTGGTGCCCTTCATCTCTACCCTCGGACACACCGGCACTTGCAGCTGGTTTCCAATGCTAACCCTCCAGGAAAAAGGAAAACTGGATGAGCACGAGTTGAGAATAAAGCAAACTTGTGTGAAACAGTGTAAACTGTACACAAAGGGTTAAAGACACTGCCAAGATTCGAAAACTGCGCCACGGGCCAGGACAGCCGCGCCACTCTGGATGTAGTAGAAAATTCAAAAAATCAAAATAAAAACCCAACAAAATGCCTTCTGTAGCCAATGTTTCTGGAGTGACCTCGTCTGCTGGGTCACGTGGGAAGAGCCGGTTCTCGGCCACCATCTGCGGAGGCGTCCCAGCTCCGGGAGCGCTGGTGCGCATGGGGCCGCCCAGGAGCGTTCCACAGTCAGCCCTGTGGGAGCTGCGAGCAGAACCTGGGGACAGTGGGTGGGCAGCACGGAGATCGGGAGGCGGCCTGAGCGGAGTCCGTTCCGGCCCCCGGGTGAGTGACAGTCCTACCCTGCCGGTGTGTCAGAGGACTGAAGCCTGCAGCCGTGCCCAGGGCCGCCTGCGGCAGGGGAGGCTGTGGGAAGGGCACGTGGGCATGCCCCGTCCCCCCTCGCTGGCGGCCCTCCCCGGCCCTGGCTGGTGGTCAGCACGGACCAATGTGCCCGTGGTAAGGGGTCAAAGGAAGAAAGGAGCAGGGAGGACAGTGGCAAGTGGCTCATAGAGGAAACACAAGTGAACACACTCTCTCCAGCCACGGTTTCTGCAGGGGCATCCGCAGGGGCTGCCTCACGCCTGCGTCCTGGAAACGCAGCCAGGAACCGCCCAGGCTACTTCTAGAAGCTGCCACGGCTGCACGCCCCGGACCTGCCCATGGTGCTGGGCACTCCTCCTCCACGACGCAGCATTTTTGCCACAATGAAGCATCTGTCTCCCACACACTCTTTCTAAAAAGCCTGACTTCAGGGGTCGGGGCCAACCACTACTCATGTTGCCGAAGTGAAAACGTCTCAGGACAAAGTGAGAGCTCGGAATGCCGGCTACGAGTCACGGCTACTCACAAACGCAGACGGAGAAAAGAAAAAGGAAAAGGAAAAAAGAAAGACAAAGAAAAGAAAAAAACAACCAACCAAACAAGTGTGCACCCACCACACGCATCAGATGACAAGGCATCTTCTACACGTAGCCAAGCGTCAGCCGCAGAAACGACCCTGTGCGGCGCGCCTGTCACTTCAGCGTCACTCTCCAACGGGAGCAGTGCCTGACCCCGAGGAAACCCACCTGCAGGCAGATGGCCAGGTTCACTCTGCAGCCGAAGGAGGTGCTCACGGCCCGCGGGTGCAGACCCAGGTCTTTAAAGAGCTTCGAGAAGGACTGCGTGAGCGCTATCCGAGGCCGCTCCTCGGCCACCACCACACACGTCCGCACGCGGGACAGGTCCAGTCCTCGCGCCTGCAAGTAACAGCAGTGAGAGGTCAGCCTTCTGGGGCCCAGGGGTGGGCCTCCTTACCCGGATGGATACAGGCAACACGGACTCTGCACGGACATTCATTCCCGGGGCTCTGCGTGTCCCTGTCACTCCACTGTCCTGGGCCGTCCCAGCCGTCTTAAAGAACAGAAGGTGCAAGCACAAGGACACGGGGAGACGCAGAACTGGACGAAATGATCACAGGAAAGCGTTGTGGGAAGCAAGACACGCCTACGGGCAGGGACGCCTGAGAGCACAGCCTGGATAGAGATGAGAAAACCTATTCCCGATACAGAGTGGAAAAGGGATGTGTCTGGACGATGTCGGAAAGACAGCACTGCGTTAAGTGCCACGAGGCTGAGAAGGTCCGTTTGATCCTGAGGACTGTGTGGACTGAGCTCAGCTCGGGTCTGCACCGCAGCCAGTCAACGGAGCAAGGCGGCAGGGCTCAGAGGAGGACCTCGGGGAGCTGAGCACGGGGTTCTGGGGCTGGGGGCCGCGGGGGTGGGGAGGGAGGTGGGTGGTGAGCGACAGTCTCTAGCAGAACAGGAGCTGCGGAAGGATGACTGCCATAGGCTGGACCCCACAGCAGCACCCCCCGCCCCAGCCCCGGGCCCTGCTCTGCAACCTGGGCTCAGGGCCGGGACTCAGCCTCCCACATGCTGCAGGGGGACCCAGCTCGGGGGGCGCAGCACTCTGGCTCCGGAGGTTCCTGCACGGATCTGATCTCACACGCACGGAGTCACACAGAAAACACTCCAGCTGGGTGACACTGGTGCTTGAGGGACGCATGTGTGTCTTCGGGGAGGCCGTGCGGCCCGGGTCTCGAGGCGGTGCACCTGGAGCCAGAGATCCAAACCTTGGCTCCAAAACTGATTACGTGTAAGGGCGTGGAAAGGGCACGTGTCTTCTCTGCAACGTAGGATTCCTCTTCCCTAACAGCAGTGCTTTCTAGTTCAGAAGCCTGTCGTACGGTTCAATCAATCAGTATGTCAAGGGCTTGGAAATATGTAATCATTTTATAAAATGATATAAGTGGAAATAATTATGTCTTATAAATCTCTTTTTCTATGCACATTAATAATTTCAAGCAATTATACATTTGTTTATGTAGCTTAATATCAACATTATTGTGCCTCGTTTTCTTGTTCGAGCTTACTGCATTCGGTCCAAACAAGAAAACAAAATTCAGGAGAAAAACGTAATGCTTTACTCGTTGTGCATAGATAACGTATGTGCTACACACGGATACACAAATGTCATCTGTGCATACACGAAGACGTACCTCTGGGCGTAGAGACAACGGGCAGCCGCTGGAGTGTAAATCGACACTGGTCGTGTGACTAACCCCTTCCTTACACGGATAACGACTACCTCACCAGGAAAATACGTCTTTCAAATGCTACTGACTTAAATGGAGGGAAATGCTAATATTCTGGTTAGGACGCACGGTCTTCAAGGAAAATAAAAACGAGTGGCTAAGTTCTACCCTACGGCTCGAACACCAACATCAGAATAAAATTAACTTCACCCAAGATGTGAGTTCAGCCACAGAAGGAAAAGCAATTCGGGGCCTTTGCGGCAGAACTGATGGGATCACAGACACCGTGGGTGTGGGGTGCACAGCCTGGCCTGTAGCCTTGGGGCCGTGGGAAGTTACGCACCTTATAAAACCAAGTTTTCACACGGAGTCGGTTTTGGGAGCTTCAGGGGACAGCGGATTACAGTTTGGCTTTTGTGAACGATTATTTTGCTTCAGGAGCCCTTCCCACGGCCCGTGACACGGTGCCTCCCCAGGACGCTCGGACGTGCTCCCCAAAGCACTTTGAGGCCTGGGACGGGCGGCTTACCTTGAGGGACTCTGTCTGCGAGCCCAGCCCCTTGGTGCAAAGTTCCATGACTGAATAGGAGCAAAACGTATCCCGGACTTTGTACTGGCTCACGGCGAGAAGCCACAGGGCAGGGCTGGTCTCCAGCTCGGAAGGCGGGATGAGAATGGACTGGTGCCCGGAGTACACGCTGCAGGGAGACACGGGAGGGCGTGTGAGGGCGCGACTGTGGCGCTTGCTGTCCGTTCGTGGGGAAGGGGGAGGGCGGGGGGGGACCCCGTCACGGCCCCTCGGCTTTGCAAATACAACGCAAACGTGTGTCACAAAGGTGCTGTGAAGGCACGAGACAACTACGGGAGTCCCCGTTCAGGGACCGCCTTTCGGGGAGCTCACCCGAACCCTCCAGACCCCGAGGCTTACAAAATATAGGGAATGCAGGTTGCTTTTATAAGAATGTGTGTTTTCTTTGGAGGGAGGTCGAATGAAGTCTTTTGTCCACTCTTGTGATCTCTATGCCGGGCGCGCGGCTTGACCTCACGGCCCCGCGAGGAAGGGTCGTGCATTCTGCTGAGCCAGCCGGGCGTCCTGTCTCTTTTCCTTCCTTTCTTTCTTTTTTAAACAACTGGCTTTTGCTGCGTTACAGATGGAGGAACCTTAAACCCCTGCATGTTGGAAACGACAATTCAGAAAGCACGAAGGTCATCCAATAGTGAGTGGTTCCGTTGGTGCTACGCGCATTGGGATAAGACCTCGTAATCCCGGGCCGCTCGCTCTTTTGCTTAATTCAAGTTAATGTGTAAGCCGGGACGGTTGATTAGTCTGGTCGCCCACGAAGGGACAGCAGAGGAAGCAGAGGGAAACGCTGTGTGAAACACACACGGTCTCTCAAAGCACAGTCAACGGCCACTGTTGGTTGAGTGAGTAACAGAAAGTCCCAAGTAAACCAGTTTCTCCTTCTAAGCCAGGGTACTTCCTCCAGGGAGGAACGGATCCTGAGTTGAGAGGGAGAGTTTAGAGGAAATTTACACCCTGAGCTGAGCGCCCCCGTGGTCCCACCGCTTCCTTCCCACCCCCTCGGGGTGCTGGCCGAGCGAGGGACAACCACTAGCACGAACTTTAGCAGATCTCCGAGGCTCTCGGGCACTTGCAATTAATACCCGTTGAAGACCCTGTTTTTGCTTCGGGAAGTGCCTTGGCCCATTGCTATGCGGCCCTCAGAGGCCCCTTCCGGAAGGACCTGGCTCTGATGCCACGTGAGGGCTCAGGAGCCACCAGCCAGCGGCCACCTGGACCCTCACCCCGCCTTGACCTGTGACCTGCTCACCTTCGCAGGTGCGGCCCCTTCCTCGCGCCCCACACCTTTCCACGGTTAACGCCAGGTCCCGACAGCTTTCCGAGGCTCCTGTCAAGGACGTCATGGTCTCTCACACACAGCCCCTCCCTGTAGCACCGGGTCCGTCGCTTCCAACAAGACCACAGACCCCACCAGCTGCTGAGCGGCGGAGCACACTCCAGCAACGCGCCAGCGTGCGCGGGAGGAACCGAGTGTTACCCGAGGAAGGATGCTGGATCATCGGGTGGGAGCTAATTTGAAGGGGCAAGTTCATTCACGAGCATGTCAGGATCTTCCTGAGCCTTCTGAGAAAGGACATCTGGGGACAGACAGTCTGTTTAAAGGGCTTCCCACAGCCCCGAACAGAGTCAGAGGCAGATCCGGCTCGAGCGGGGAGGAGATGTGCCGAGATCCGAGGACACACTGTGGTTCTCAGCCCCAGGAGAGGGTCAGGACAGCCCGACTTGCACATGTCCTCTGCGATCCTGCCGCTACGGACGGTCTGCAGGCCGCACAGTCACCCAGAGCGGCGCCCACCTCCGGGACGGGGCAGGAAGTCACCCTTGCGGTCAGTGTGGCAAACCAGGGAAGACCCCCTGCCCATGACTGTAGCAGTCGACATTCTGCCAGTTTTTCTGCAACGTCTGTCTTGCAGAAATGAACTCATTAATTTCTAATCATTTCTAATCACTGAAGATCACTTTATACTAAGGTTACTCAGGAGCCCAAACGGCACGACCACGGATCTTTCTGCGTCGGGAAGTCCCGCCCCGGTTCCACAGCTGCCGCGGCAACCACTGCCAGGAACGTCCAGTGATGTGCCCTAGAGCTCGCGGCTTGTGGAAACAAACTCTGACGCAGACGTCCTTCTGTCCAGAGCTGAGGCTCTCGGAAAGCAGTTTCCGTCTGGTGTGGGAAGCTGGCGTGTCCTATCCGTGGTCTCACTTTTGAGGCGTATCACGTTATTTTCTAAGTAACCTTCCGAGAATCATACACTTGGGGTCTGTAACAAACCAGGCATCTCCTTAGCTGTGCCCCTGTGTCTTGGGGCCAAGGGACGCCACCGCCCCGTACGCCCGGAGGTCCCACGGAGCGTCTGTGCAGACATTTTCCCCAGGGCTGTAAGACACAATGCTCTCTTCCCACTGGCAGGCAGCCCCTGGGAACTGGACACACACACGGGGCAGCCCCCGTGGCCTGGCTGGTGGAGGCCGGCGTTCATTCTGCAGCCCTGGGCAGACACTCCCCGTCTGTCCCCCGCCCGCGCGTCCAGGTGCAGCACACACACGTGCTGCTCCTCTGAATGAGAGGCTTGCCTGGTGGTGGACGTGTTAATGCCAACACGAAGGAGAAAGAACAAGCACGACAGAAAATCTTCTTCCGCTAAACGCACAAGAACGATCCCAGGGATCAAGTGTGGCTCCCGCACAAGGCAGACAAGGCCGCACGTCACACTCCTTCCCAGCAGGAAGCACGCGGCCGCTTCTCCAAAGTGCTGGGGCAGAGGTCACTCAACCCGTCCATGAGCCGGGGTCGACAGTACACCCAACTAGGTCTCCCTGCACGGTTTTTACCGCAGCTCAAGTTCGCGCGGTCGTGGGTTCTCGCACTTCCAGCGCTCACGCCAACACTTTCAGGACGCCTGAGCCCCTCGGCTTAGGGCGTCAAAGCGCGGGTAAAACCGGACCACGACATTCCTCTTATCGATGACAGCGTATCTCTGTGTTGTTCCCAGGGTTTTATTTTGTAGGTTCTATGTAAGGAGATCCAAAATGCAGGGAACGAAATGCAGAACACCGGGGGTTCGCCTCCTCCCAAACAAGCGTCAGGACGAGCGGTGTGCTGGGTCACAGCCGTCCCCCACGAGAGCGCTGGGGTCCGCGCGCGGAGGTCGAGGCTGGAGAAGAGTAAACACACTTGGGAAAACCAGGTTTGGTGCACCTCTCTCCTCATTCCCACTAACCGGCTGGGACTCGGCATCGGGAACAAAGTTAACAAGTGCCAGCAGCAGAGGACAGACGGAACCCCTTCCTACGGGCCCTTCCCTTGCTCAGCCCAGCCAAGGTCAACGCATTGGTTCCGACTCACCAGGACCGATCTCTTGGCACCGGCCACAAACGCGTCCTCAGACAGGGCAAACCTACCGGGCAGCAAGCTGCTGTACTGAGGACGAGGAGTCCCTGAGAATTCCTGTAACCAGAGCGAGTCTAGTCTAGATGCGAACCTTGGACAGAGCAGGATGATTAAGGAGACACGGGGGAGTATTTTCTCCACATCTGTGGCTCGCCTCTTGGTTCTCCTGACAGTCTTTGGTAGAGCGGTAACGACTCATTTGCATGAAGTCCATCCTATCACGGGTCACGGGCTTTTGGTGTCATGTCTAAGAAGTCACCACCGTGGCCCAAGTCATCTGGGTTTTTCCCTCTAGGAGATGAACAGTTTCATGTTTCACATTCAGGTCAAAGATCCATTCTGAGAGAATTCTTGTGAAGACGGTAAGGTCTGCGCCTTTTTTTGACCCACTGGCACATTCTATGGGTCGAAGACCCATTTTTCTGGCACACAGATGCACCATTGTCCCCGTGCCCCTTGTTGAAGAGACGACCTTGGCTCTGCTGCATGGACTTTGCTCCTTGGCCACAGACCAGTCCGTCTCTGAGCTCTCTGTAGAGTGAACCCTGATGTAAGTCACAGGCTCTGGTCACGACAAGGCATCAACTAGGATCCTAGATTCTTAAAAAAAAAAATAAAGAAGTCCCACCCGGGCAGGAGACGCTGCTGACGGGGGAGGTGGTACGTGCGTGGCCGTGGGAGGTCTGTGGGAAAGCTCTGCAACTTCCACTCAGTTTTGCTGCGAACCTCAAACTGTTCTGAAGAATAGTCTATTTAAAAAAAGGAAAACATGGCTGACTAGGAGGAAAAAGAAGACGTTTTGACACATAAAATTTCACACCCGTCATTTGGTGATTTCAGTTTATTAAACCGAGAAAACCAACCGTCAAAACCTGGGCACTCGGGCCTAGGCAGACCGTGGCTCACCACAACACATGTCACCCTGCCGTGGGCGGGGTACCGTCTGCAGGTGCGTGTCACTGACCCCGATGACAGGCTGTTCTCTTGTTTCAAAGAGTCTTACTGAGGCACCGCGTGAGCACCATGAATCCCACACCACGTGAGGCGCGCAACTGGAAGGTTTTCTCCATCTGCAGAGTTGGGTCCTCACCGCAACGCAGTCCCAGAATGTTCCCAACCCACGTGGGCTCCAGCCTGCTTCGCCCCCAGCCCCGCACAACTGCGGCTCTACTCCCCGTCCCCGTAGAGTGGCCTGTCCCAGACACTTCCTATAAATGGCATCAGCGATACAATCACGGAATGTGTGGTCTTCCAAGTCCGGCGTCTTTCTCTTTGTGGCTGTTTCCGAGGCTTATCCACACGACAGTGGCATCGCACCGTGTGGATATGAACCAACACCGGTCATCTTCTCACCGGCTGGCGGACCTGTGCGCTGCGTCTTTCTCTTTCTGTCTTGTTTTTATGAAGGCCACTGGGCACATTTCACGCTTCACAGCTTTGGATGTTTTCCCTTCTCTTTGGTGGATGCCTAGGAGCGGACCTGCTGGGTCATGCTGGGAGTTTGACTTTTAAGAATGTGCCGAACTGTGGTTTCACTATTTTACCTTCCCGCCAACAGCCTAGACTTCCAGTCTCTGCGCACCCTTGGCTACTGCTGCTCTGTGGTCTAGCTGAAACCGGAAAGTACAAGTTCTTCAGCCTCGTTACTCAAGGGTTTGCGGTTGTATCTGCTGCGGTGGGTATGGAGGGTTAGCTCACTGGTTTTAATTTGCATTTCCCTAAAAAATGTGAAGCATCTTTTCATGTGCTTGCAAGTCACCTGTGTCTTTTTGGTGAAATGTCTATTCAAACCTGTTGCCCATTTTCAAACACGGTGAGTGTCATCTTCTTGAGCTTTGAGCGTTCATTCTGTATCTGGTTGGAGGGACTCTACCCGGTCACGATGTGCACGTTTCCCCCCAGTCTGAGGCTCATATTTCCAACTTTCTTCAGAGTGTCTCTGGTGTGCCCATGTTTTAAATTTTATTGAAGCCACATTTTCGTGATTTCTTTTATGTATTTTACCACTGGCAACACATCTAAGAACTCTGTCTAATTCAAGATTACGGAGACTGACTCCTGTCTTCTTCTAAAAGTCTTAGCTCCTATACCAGTGTCTGCAACTTGTGAGTTTACTTACATGATGCAAAGTCAAAGTTGAATCTTTTTGCACGTCAAAGTCCCACATTCCCAAGCATCATCCACTGAAAACACTACCCTTTCGTCCTGACCTGCCGTGGTACCGTTGTTGAGAAATGATGTGACCACATGTAGGAGGCCAAGTGTCTCGACCCCCAATTCTGTTTCACTGGCTGTTTTTCCTGCATCTGCCTTCCTGCTACGTCCATGCCTGCCCACCACGGTCTGGGTACTACAGTAAGTGCTGGAATTGGGAAGTCTGAGTTTTCCAACTTTGTTACTCTACTCCAAAATTGTTCTAGATATTGTGCATTTTTTTTAAACTTTAGAAAAAAGTTGTCCACTTCTGCCAAAAAAAAAAAAAAAAACCAAAAAACAAAAAACAAAAAAGTCCTGTTGATATTTTTGACAGGAATTACACAAAATATCTAGATTTATTTGTGTAGAATTTCCATTTTAACAATATTGAAACTTCTAACCCATGAATATCAATGGTCGGAAATCCTTTTTAAGATATATTTGATTTTGGGGCCCCTGGGGGGCTCAGTGGGTTAAGCCTCTGCCTTTGGCTCAGGTCATGATCTCAGGGTCCTGGAATCAAGCCCCACATCAGGCTCTCTGATCAGCGGGGAGCCTGCTTCCCCCGTCCTCTCTGCCTGCCTCTCTGCCTACTTGTGATCTCTGTCTGTCAAATAAATAAATAAAATCTTTTAAAAAATTTAAAAAAAGATATATTTGATCTTAAGAGTGTTTTGAAACAATTGTTTTATCATGATTCTCAGAGAAATAATCCTCTATTTTATGAGTGAAGGGAACTTTAGGATGAAGACACAAAAAACCATTTGTATTAAAACTTTTTAGAATTGTTGAAACCATTGCAAAGTTACAGAAAACTTCTAAGTGGAAATAACTTTTTCCACTTAGAAAAAGCACCCGGTGTGTGTGTGTGTGGGGGGGGGGGGACGCTGACCTAAGACGCCATCAGCCCCAAGTCCGTCTGCAGGTGTTTCCAGGAAGCAAGTTTACTTTTCTCCATATGACCAACTAGGATGCCAAAATCAGGAAACGGATACATTTCTTCCCCGAAGCCTCGGACCCTGTTTGCCGGTTGTCCTGACAGTGACTTTTACAGAGAAATGAGACCTTCAGAGACCCGTAGGCAGACGCCATCAGCCTGCCTGCCGGGGTCCTTAGGGCTCCCGTGACTCTGACCCTGGTGGTCGTGGTCACAGACAGCAGCAGTGGGCATCCCTCGACCTAGGCCTGAAGCTCTCTGGGCTCAGTGGTTCGGGGAAGGGTCTTTGTCAGGAAGACCCCGGACGTGAGGCTGTTTCCCTCACTGCAGCTCTCTGGGTGATGCCCAAAGGCCCCGTGTCTCTGCTGTGAAGGTCGTCCCCCCACCTTTATAACTAACTATTGTCTAGATGTCCACTCTATCAATCAAGCTTTCTACTTGTTCATCTGTCTGAAGAGTGAGATAATTTCCTATTTTATTCCAAGTGTTATCTACCTTAATCTTTCGTTTTGATGCTGAAATGCCCCCAATTTGACCAGTGGGAGCCCCTCAAGGACACGTCACCCTCCCAGCATGCGGGCTTCCTCGCATGAAAAGACATGCAGGTTCACCTTGAGCATCTCCTGCACCAGCCCTGCACCGGCCATTTCCCGCGGGAACGCCTGCTCGTCGGAGAGGACGGCAGTGTCCACGGTACAGACAGGCACGGGGCACCTCTGCACTCCTGGGGAAACGCTCCCAGGTCGGGCTTTTCAGCTGGTTTGTCTGGGTCTGCTTCTACAGGGACTCCAGAAGGAAGCAGTTTCCAGTTCCTACGTATGTGCATCATACTGCTGCGGAGGCCTTCAGCGGACACTGTGTCTCAGGACGTCGGAGCGAGTTTGCAGGGAAGATGCTCATTAGCTACGGGCTCCTTACAGCCCCTGCCACGAGCCCCAGCGTGTCCCCACTGCTCCGGTGCATGTCAAACCCTTACTTCCCCGCCTCCAGGCCGTCTCTCTGGTGACGTCACGAGGGTTAGGCACGGCAAGCCCTGGGGTGGGAAAGCTCTCCATCCACCGGCACCTTTGCCAAGGGACACACAGTCCCCTCTAAAGCTGGTGGTTCAGGACAGGCGTCCTTCTCACCTGGCCCGCTGCTGGAATGCCATACCCTGAACTACCGCCCAAGAAAAACTGACCGCGATACAACTGCCTTGTATAGTGAGGCAAAAATCACTAAATAATTTAAATGAATTTGCCCTCTCAAAACTTGAATTGTTCTAATTAGAATGAATTGCAAAAATTTGGTGTTTTTTTTTTTTTCAAAATTGGTTTTTTCAAAGATACACGACTGGATTTTAATCCCACTTGGTACTACTACATAGTACAAACGCGTAGGAACAATTGCTTTCCGAGGTGCACAATTGCTTTTCAGACCTGAGAGAAGACGTGAGAGACCACGAGGAAGCAAGGAGGTCGTGACCACGATCACACGGTAGCTTCTCGGTGTTAGATCCACACGGAGGCACAGTCACGAGACCGTGTGCACACTCAGCGGTTTATGGGGACATCGCGTTGTCCGGTAGCTGCTTTAAAATGCTGCACGGAACACGGGGGCAGAGACAACCGGAAGGAGAGATGAAATGGAACCGTCCGACGGCGGGTCTGTGGGGAGCTGGACGGCGGTGCTGGCTGTCCCACGGCGTCCTTCACGCTCTTCCAGATGCTTCCAGGGAGGACGACCCGAAGATCGTAAGTACGCCAACGTCCAGAGCAAACTCTGCCAACACCAGCGGCGCGCACTTCCTGGCGTCACGAGGCGGTCCGGTCACCGAGGTCCTCCCGTTCTCCGCGCTATTTCTGCGCTCCCTCAAGTGTCTACGGCGAACACGTGTGTAGAGTCCGAGGAGATGCCGGTGCGGCTGCCCATGCGCCCCGTCTCCGCAGACCCTGCTGAGCCCGCTCCCGGCTGGCCCTGGGGGGTCTCACGGGGAGCCCCCCGCCTTCCTGCAGCTGAAGTCCCTCCCGCCCACGGCACGGAGGTGCCCGAAGCAGGAGGGAGCCTGACGTACCCACCGACTTAATACACACCCCAGACCGGGCTCATGGCAGAGAACCAAAGCCTCGCCAGCCCCGACCAGGCGGCCGCCCAGAAGGAGCCAGGCCTGGGGTCTGCGCGGGTCTCAGCCCTCACTGTGGAGCGTGGACGCCACCGCGACATGCCTGCTCCTCCCAAGCACGGGGCTGAGGGGGGACGGGACAGCGGCCCAGCCGACAGTCAGCCGCAGCCCGCCCCTCGGGAGGGGCGGCCCCCACCGACGCCGCCGTCCACTCGGGAGACGGTCTCAGACATGGACGTGGCTGGGACGACGCTCGGGAGCACACTCACCTGCAGAGGCACCACAGGACGAACCCGAGTCCACAGTACGGGTCCAGGCAGATGGCCACTTCTCGAGAGGGGTAGAGCTCACACTGCAGCTTAATGGAACGGCAGAAGGCACTGGTGGCTGCGTGAGACATCTGCAAGACAGCGAGGCCACCCTCAGTGCCCAGGCCCCACCCCCAGCACCCCAGGTGGGTGCAGGGAGACCACGGCAGAAGCCAGCTCCGGCCATGTGGGAGGACTGGGCGGCCACTCCCGGCGTCCTCCTGCTTGCAACGCCCACACACGGCTCCTCCGGGGCCCACGGACCTGGCAATCCAGCAGCCGAAGGAGCCGTGTCCGGCCCTCGAGAGGCGGGTCAGCTCATCGAGGCTTGTCCTGTGGTCCCGCAGCGCCGTGAGGAAGGGGGGAGGGGGGACACACGAGGGCTTGGGCCCCTCTCCGGGCTGGGACTGCGTCTGACTTGCACACGCCTGCCGTGCGACAGGGCCCGCGGCACAGGGGGCGGGCGTCCCAGGTCTGTGATCAGGGAGCCGGGCTCAGAGAAGGTGGTTTGCTGACGGTCACACACACCCGAGCTGGGTCACGGCCAGGGGCGGGAGGCGCGCAAGTCACGCGCCAGTAGCCACGCTCCCCCTGCCCCGCGTGACCGAGGGGACGGGAAGGCGCCCCCAGCCAGACTGTACGTGAGGGATTACATAATACCGTAAAACGTATCTGATAAAATCAATTTCCTCACAGAAACTTACTGGCCAATCCAACCTGAGAGGAAAAGGGAAACTTTTCCAAGTTTGTGGTTTCAAACGTGTCTTTGGCTGCCCTGAAGCCGACGTCCCCCAGGGCTGAGCTGTGCGAGGCGGCAGCGAGCCCCCTCCCACGCAGGCAGACCCAGCCCCACGTCTGGGAAAAGCACCATGAGTCACCCCAGCAGCCGGGGAGACGAGCCGGGACGGGGGACGTTTGTGCCGCGAACGTGGGAGCAGGGTCCGCGCTCCGGCCAGCGGGTCTCATCGCGGGTGCTGCACAGAGTTCACGAAAGGCAACACGGAATTACTCTAGAATCTAACACACGAGCGGCTCCTCTGGGCTTGCTCTTAAAGCCACATTTGCTTAAAGAAGAAACAACACTGGGTTAATGGAACGTTCCTTGAACCTCCCACCTGCCAGATCGTGAGTGAACAAAAGCCTCATCGCCCCGAGGCCCCACATTCCCACTGAAGTGAGCCTCCCCGAACCCCGCTCTGCGCAGGCACCGCTGGCAGCAGGAACAGAGCTCGAGCTCAGCTCAGCGAACGCTCATGTGCCGACCGAGGACAGGCTCTGTATCGGGCTCGGTATTAGGTGCTCGAATATAAAAAACAATAAAACACAGCGTCCAACCTCGTAACCCCATGGGAAGTGGAGAGAGAACCCTGTTAACGGCGGGGCCGTGAGCTCCTGGAGAGCCCAAGGGGAGCGGAGAATGGGCTCTCCCCGTGCCCTGGGGCTCACACAGGGCTCTGGGTCTTCAGGTAAGTGAGCACGAACAGATCTCATCACAGCGGCAAGGACACAGACGAAGAAAAACCCACCAGGAAGGCTGAAGGTCTCAGGTCCAAGTTCAACACCATCTTGGACCCTGTGGACACCACAGACCCGCAGGCCAGGCTGGGAGGAGGAGGCCCGGTCTCATGAAGACAGAATTGTGCCTGGATTAAGACCCCGTTTTCCATAAGCCCCAAACACAAGCCCTCAAGGCCTGCTCTGAGACACGGAGAACACACGTGGTCAGGTGGGGGCGGAGGGCACCTGCACTTATTTTTCGGACGCGGCTGGGACTTCTCACGGGAAGGGTTACTTTCCCGTGCGGTGTGACTGGCTGATGGTGAAACAAGCGTCCCCAGCCCGGGCGAGCACCAGCGGCACGGCCCCCCGAAAGCGAGCACACTCGGGGGAGGGAGAGCCGCCACAGCTCTAACACGTCCCGTGCGGGAGCCCAGAGGGCGACGAAGCGGAAGGGAACAGCAGAGGCCGTATGGGGCCCCCACACCACGTCCTTGTCGACGTCGTGCGAACGTGGTGCAGGCGCTACCAGGAGCCGCGGGGGTCCGAGTGGTGCCTCGGTCAAGTCAGGGCCAGAGCGCTCGAGCAGAACGTCAACTCGTGCTCGGGTCTGGCGCGGAACCGGGCGTCACGCAGAGCCCTTGGTGGGGAAAACGGTTTACTGGGGAGACTCCTCTCTCCACTCTGGGTACTTAACGCAATACTTAATGACGTTCTTGTTCAAAAGCTGGTACTGAACGAACATTTCCAAGAAACATGGTGCCAACGGCAACCAAAGAGGCAGAAGGGATTTCCCTCAGGACAGGACTGTAAACCAGGTGATCTCCGCTGGGTTTACGCCTCTTGGGATTCGAGGCAGACGGGTTTTCATTACATGACATCACAGCGTTTCGTCTCAGGTACTCATCAAACAAATTACATGTCAGAAGTTCATTAAGAACTTCCATAAATCCGCGGAGCACCCGAGTGGCACAATCGGTTAAGTTGCCGACTCTTGGTTTCGTGCCAGGTTGTGGTCTCAGGGTCGCGAGATCGACCCCGAACGGGACTCCACGCTCAGCAGCGAGTCTGCCGGGGACTCTCTCTCTCCCTCTGCCGCCACCCCTGTGCACCACTGTCTCGCTAAGATAAACACGTCTTCGGAAAAGGGAAGCTTCTGTAAATCTGAGAGAAAGCCTCGTTACTCATCTCACTGGGATTACGAGTGCTTAGACTTCCACTGAGCGGAGGGACCGTGAGGTACCAGCACAGGTCGCTCGATCGCTCTTTCCAGCAGAAGCGCCTTTACCGAATCGAGAGGTGACGCGACGGACCCCTCTGCAGACGGTGAAAACCAGAGGATCACGTGTGCTGCCCTTCGGGGGTGACCGGGGGAGGCTCGGGCCGCCTGCGGTCCTGTGCGACTCACTTATCTTGGTCTGAGAAGAGATCTGGACTCCGAAAGGCTTTTGAAGGGGCGCCCGAGTGGCTCAGTCAGTGACGTGACTGACTCCTGATTTCCGCTCAGGTCACGGTCTCAGGGTCGGGAGATCGAGCCCCAGGCCGAGCTCTTTCCGCGTGGAGCCTCCTTGAGCCGGTCTCTCCCCCGCCCGCCCCTCTCTGCTGGTGCACACTCTCTCTCAAGCAAGTAAGTCTTCAAAAGGCTTTTGAAGACTGTTTTATTTTATAGCCACTTTATTTGTGTGGCACCTCAGATTCTACTGAAAAGCGAAGGAGAGGATTCTGGGAAGACGGTCTCCATAGCAACCAGACAACAACTGCCTGGGCAGACACTGAGGAAACTATTTCGAGCTCTGGAACCTGCTAAGGTTTTTAACTTCCAGGGGAAAGCTCGGGCAATGGCGATTAATCTTGGAAAAATGAAAACATTGCCATGAAAAAAAAAGTTGTGGGCACTCACGACGCTCGGACTGCACAGGAAAGGCTCAGGGAGTCCTACGGGTTGAAACGGAAAGACACTGGATGCAGCTGGAAATCGTCTGAATAAATCAGAGTCTCAGTAACGGTGAGTACGAGGCAGCCATAAAAGCTATCGTAATCCTGGCTCACCCGGGGGGGCTCAGTCGGGTGGTGCAGCTCAGGGCATGATCTCAGGGTCGTAAGACGGAGCCCCAAGCTGCACTCCACACTCAGTAGGAATTCGGCCTGGAGGCTCTCCTTCTGCCCCTCCCTCCCCTCCTCTCTCCCCCCACTTCTAAGACAAATAAATAAGTCTTTAAAAAGCTAGTATATTCCTAAGAATACTTTATAACTCTACCCTTCATTTTCTACGTGATTTAAGAGACTAACATGGTAAAACAAAGCAATTATCAGTCAAAAAACTATTACTGTAACTTTGGGTTTAAATTCCACCCCCCCACCCACATAACGGACAGATCAATGCATTTAAAAGAATTATTACTACATATTTTGGGCCTTTATGTGCATAAAGACATAACTTTGAGACATCAGCAACTGAGAGGCAGAGATGGAACCATTTTTTGTGTCCCTGAAATTAAGCAGGGATAATCCAAACTGGAGAGTTACAACTGTAGGTTGCCCAACCCAATCCCCATGGTCACCTCAAAGACAAAACCTGTAGGAGATATACGAAAGGAAATGAGAAAGGAATCCAAATGTTTCACTACAAAAAATCAACTAAGCACAAAAGAGTAATGCAGGAAATGAGTAACAGGAAAGTTGTAAGACATATAGAAAATAATGAGCAAGATGGCAGAAGTCCCTTCATTGGAAAAAAATTATTTATTTTGGAGAGTGCAAGTGAGGGGAGGGGCGGAGGGAGGGAGAGTCTCAAGCAGACTTCATGCTGAGTGGGGAGCCGACACAGGGCTAGATTTCACGACCCTGAGATCATGACCTGAGCCAAAATGAAGAGTCGGACACTTAATCAACTGTGTCACCAGGTGCCCCAGAGCAGTCCCTCCTTACCAGCAACTGCTGTAATGTGGACAGATTA
Organism: Lontra canadensis; assembly: GCF_010015895.1. Classification (NCBI taxonomy): domain Eukaryota; kingdom Metazoa; phylum Chordata; class Mammalia; order Carnivora; family Mustelidae; genus Lontra; species Lontra canadensis. The sequence goes on along the minus strand of NW_022631070.1, from coordinate 10,183,241 downwards.
ACTCTCCAAAGCCAGAAATTGGCAAAGTGAATAAAATACATGATCCAACCATATGCTACCTACAAGAGACTCATTTTATTTATTTTTATAAAAGATTTATTTATTTGAGAGAGAGAGAGCAAGAGGAAAAGAGAGAGCAAGCCTGCAGGGATGGGGCGGGGGAGAGGGAGACAGAAATCGGAGCAGACTTTGTGTTGTGTGCGGGGCTTGATCTCATGACCTGGAGACCACGACCCCAGCCGAAACCAAGGGTTGGACCCCCAACCAACTGCGCCACCCAGGCACCCCCAAGAGATTCATTTTAGATCAAAAGACAGAAATAGCTCGAAAGTGAAAGAACGGATAAAGGCATCCCACGCCAAGAGTGAGCAGACGAGAGCAGAGGTTGCTCAACTAGTATCGGACATGCGGACTTCCAAAGGGATGGCACGGGACGGGCCGGGGCGTCACTATTAACACAGGGTTCGGCACAGCAGGAAGATCTGACGATTGTGAACATCACCCACCAGGCAACACACTGCCCGATGACAAGGCACCGTCGACAAATGACGCCAAAATGGACAAAAACTAAAGGGAGAAATTGACGCTCCTCCCGCGACAGAGACTTCGACGGCTACTCTCGGTCATGGTCAGAACAACCAGAGGAAGACACGTAAAAAAATAAGAAAATAGGGGACTTACCCCAATAAAGCAGAGACGCGAGGGAGAGAGAACACCTTCACCCACAACGGGAAATACGCTCTTCTCAAGAGCGCTGGGGTCACTTCCCAACACAGACCACAGTTTAGGCCACAGATTAAGTCTCAATAGTTTAGAAAAGATAGAAAGTGCATGAAGTGCCTTCTCCAAACACAACAGGATGAGGTCAGGAGTTGGTAACAGAAGGAAAACCAGAAAACCCACAACTTCTGAAATTTAAAAAATGCACTCTAAAGTCACCACATGAAAAATCAGAAAATACTTAGACACAAATGCAAATGAAGGTACAACATCCCCAAACTTACAGGACACAACAAAAGCAATGCAATGCAGAAGTTCATACAAAACAGTTACGTTAAAAAACCAAGATATATCTCATACCAACAAGCTAACTCACGACTGAAGGAATGAGAGAACAGACGGAACTCAGAGCCAGCAAGGAAGGAAATAATAAAGATTCATACAGAGATAAGCAAATAGAGTGGAGAAAGACAGATAATCTATGAAAGCAAAAGCTGGGTCTTTGAAATAATCAACAAAACAGACAAACCTTTAGCTAGATGGACTAAGAAAAAAGGAGGGAACACTCAAATTATACTAAAATCAGAAAAGTAAGTAGGGACGTTTCCGACAGATTCTGCAGAAGTAAGATTAATCATGAGAGAGCATGAACAGACGTACACCAACACACTGCAGAACCCACACAAAACAGAGAAATTGCATTTCAGGGAAACTGAAACACAAATTATCAAGAAGGAACACAAAACCTACCAACACTGAATCATGAAGAATAAAAAATCTGAATAAACTTACAAGTCGTAAGAAGATCCAATCAGTAAAGAAGATTTCCCTACAACGAAAAGCCTTACACCCAACAACGTCACTGCTAAAATGAACGAAATATTTAAAGACGAACTAATACCGGGGCACCAGGGTGGCTCAGCTGGCTAAGCCTCTGACGCTCTGATTTCGGCTCAGGTCACGATCTCAGGGCTGTGAGATCGAGCCCACGTCAGGCTCCACTCAGCAGGCTCCACTCAAATAGTTCTATGTGCCCCTCCTCCGAATGTGCGTACTTTCTCTCTAAAATAAATAAATAAATAAATCTTAAAAAAACAAACAAACAAACAAACAAAAACTAATACCAGTCCTTCTCAAACTTTTCGAAAACACTAAAGAGAAAGGAACACTTCAAACTCATTCTTGAAGGTCAGCATAACCCAGATATCAAAGCCAAAGACACTATAAAAACAGAAGACTACAGACCAGTATCCCTGCTGAACACTGATGCAAAAATCCTCAAAAAAGTACTAATTCAACTTGGTAGCATATTCAAAGGCTTATACATCAGTAGGGTTTATTCCGAGAAGGCAATGTTGGCTTTACATATGAAAAATCAATCAAGGGGGGCGCCTGCCTGGCTCACTTAGAGAAGCATGTGACTCCTGATCTCAGGGTTGTGAGTTTGAGCCTCACATTGGGTATAAAGATTACTTAAAATAAACTCTTTTAAAACATCCATCAGGGGCGCCTGGGTGGCTCAGTGGGTTAAGCCTCTGCCTTCGGCTCAGGTCATGATCTCAGGGTCCTGGGATCAAGCCCCGCATCGGGCTCTCTGCTCAGTGGGGAGCCTGCTTCCCTCTCTCTCCGCCTGCCTCTCTGACGACTTGTGATCTCTGTCTGTCAAATGAATAAATAAAATCTTAAAAAATAAAATATCAATCAATATGTCACATTAAAAAAACAAGGGGTGTAAAACCCATATGATCATCTGATCATCTCAATTGATGTAAAAAAGAAAAAGTGTCTGACAAAATTTAAAAACCTTTTAAAATAAAAACACTCAATAGACTAGGAATAGAAAAAAGGGCCTCAGCATAACCAAAGCCACATACGAAGAAGACAGAGAACATCACACTCAGTGGTTTTGAGTCTTCCAAAGCTGTAGCTGTAGCTACAGTCGGGAACAGGGCAAGGAGGCTGGTCTTCACCCTGTCCACTCGACATTGTACTCAAAAGTCTAGCCCAAGCCGTTAGGGAAGAAATATAACCACAAGGCATTTAGGTTGGAAAAGCAGAAGTAAAATTATCTCTGTTCACAGATAAAATGAACTTATATGTAAAAAACACTAAAGATTCCACACAAAAATTATTAAAAAATCATAAATTCAGCAAAGTAGCAGGATAAGAAGTCATTAAGCAAATATCACTTGCATTTCTACACATTAAATGAAAAATCTGAAAAGAAAATTAAAACAAGTCTACTTACAGCAGCATCAAAGCATCAAATGCTTGGGAACTAACCCAGTCAAGGATGTGCAAGACTTGTAACATGAAAACTATAAAATATTGCCAAAGTCAATGTCCACAATAGCCAAACTATAGAAAGAGCCGAGACGTCTGTCAACAGATGAACGGATAAAGAAGATGTGGTATATACACAATGAAATACAATGCAGCCATCAAAACCCCCCAAATCTTGCTGTTTGCAACAAACGGGGATGGAACTAGAGGGTATTACGCTAAGTCAGAGAAAGACATTTATCATACCATCTCTCTGATATGAGAAATTTGAGAGGCAGGGCAGGGGGTTGTGGAGGGAAGGGAGGGAAAAATGAAACAAGATGGGATTGGGAGGGAGACAAACCATAAGAGACTCTTAATCTCATGAAACAAACTGAGGGTTGCTGGGGGGAGGGGGGTCGGGAGAGGGGGTGGGGTTACGGACATTGGGGAGGGTGTGTGCTATGGTTGAGTGCTGTGAAGTGTATAAACCTGGCGATTCACAGACCTGTACCCCTGGGGCAAATAACACATTCTATGTTAATTAAAAGACAGTTTAAGAAAAAGAAAGAAAGAAAAAAATGTTGCCAAAGAAATTAAAGACATAAATAAGTGGAAATGTATACCATATTCATAGATGTCAATACTACCTTAAACAATGTGGACTCAATGCAGTCTCTGGATGTTACTTGCAACTAATGAATCATTGAACATTATGCCAAAAACTAATCATGTACTATACACTGGCTAATTGAATTTAAATCAAAAAAATTTCAATGATATTTTTTGTAAACTAGAAAATGCATCGTAAACGTCAAACAGAATCTCTAGCAAATCTGACTAGCCAAAACAATCTTAAAAAATAAAGTCAGAGGACACACACTTCCTGATTTAAAAGCTTCCTACAAATACACAGTAGTCAGAATAGTGCAGTGTAGGGACAGAAAGAGACGCACAGATCAATAGGGCACAATACAGAGCCCAGAAAAAAAAAAAACCCGTGCATTTATGGCCAGCTGCTTTTTTACAAAGGAGCCAAGACCACTCAATGAGGGACAAGACAGTCATTTCAACAAAACGGTGCTGAGAACGTTGGATCTCCACATGCAGACGAATGAGGTTGGACCTTTACCCAAAACCACATAACTAGTGGTTTCAGAAAAATGAACTCAAATTAGATCAAAGACAGAAATGTAAGAACTAACACAATAAAATTCCTGGAAGAAAACATGAGACAAAGCTTTATGACACTGGGTTTGGCAATGATTTCTTGGATGTGACCAAAGCATAGGTCAAAAAAGAAAAAAAAAAAGAAAATTGGACATTATGAAAATTGAAGAATTTTGTGCATCAAAAGACAGTACCCACAGGATAGGCGAGGGTCAGGGTTTAATAACCAGCATGTACAGAGAATTTGTAAGACTCAACAACAACAAAAAAAATCAAGCAACTCGAGCCAAAGGACTTGAACAGATACTTCTCCAGAGAAGAGGGACAAACGGCCACTAACTGCAGGAAAAGATGCTTAACATCACTGATCACTAGGGAAGTGCCACCCGGAACCACAGTGGGATGGCACTGCACGTCCCTTAGGATAGTTACGGTTCTGAAACAACAACCAAACCAGAGAACGCTGAGAGTTGTTGGTGGGGGGAGAAGGGGAATGGTGTGGCCACCACGGAACACAGCATGGTAGTTCCCTCCCAGATTAAAAACGCAGTGACCATACATATGGTCCAAAATGGCATATACCCAGAAGACCTGAAATCAGTGTCTTTTTTTTTTTTTTTAGGACTTCATGTATTCATTTGACAGAGAGGGAGAGAGAGCGCACAAGCAGAGAGGCAGGCAGAGGGAGAGGGAGAAGCAGGCTCCCCGCCGAGTGGACAGCCCCACGCGGAGCTCAATCCCAGGACACCTGAGCCCAAGGCAGACGCTTCACTGACTGAGCCGCCAGGCATCCCTGAAATCAGTGTCCTGAGAGACGCGTGGACATCTCTGCTCACAGCAGCATCTCCTACTAGAGCCAACCCTTGGAAGCAAGCCTACTGTTCGCTGACAGACAAATGCACAGGCCCAGTGGGAACACATTCAACAGAACGTCACTTAGCCTTAAAAAGGAGTTCGGATCCCGCAGCAACACAGCCGAGCCCCCGGGACATCACAGCACATTTAATGAGCCATGCACAGAAGGACAGTGCCGCAGGACTCCATGTCTGTGGGGTCCCAGAGTCCTCAAAATCCCAGAGACAGAGGGAGATGTGGGTGCTGGGGGAGGGGGCGGGGGCTCTTGGCCATTCAGAGTGTCAGTTTCACAAGATGCAGCGAGCTCTGGGGGCGGACGGTGGGGCGCCCCACAACAGCGTGAGGGTTTTTAAAGCGACTGAACCATAGGTTGGTGAATTTATGTTACGTGTATTTAACAACAATAAAAAATTGAAAAAACCGTAGAGAAAGAGAATTGAAGTAAATGACACAAATGGAGGGATCAGACCGCAAGGGTGGGCCAAAGGCTTCCTGAAACTGGGGGAGTCCCAGTCCCTCGACAGAGACACCGCCCGCGCCCTAGGGTCCTTGTGAGGTGACAGCCATGGCACGTCCCTGAACAGCACGGGGGTGGGAGTGCCCGCCCCTGGCACATAGGTTTCTTACAGGGCTGCACCGTAAACGTTTCTTCTCTCCCTCGTGACTTTTCCAACATGATTTTCTCTCCCTGGCTGACTTCACTATGAGAACACAGTGTATTAACACACAGAACACCCAAACGAGCTGCTAATGGACTGTTTGTGTCCCTGGTAAGACCTCCGGTCAACAGTGGGCTCCAGTAGCTAAGTTCTGGAGGCGTCAAAAGTCATACGTGGATTTTCGACTGCACAGGGTGGGGTGCTCCTAACCCCCCCGAGGTGTCCAAGGGTCACCCGCAGCTCCATTCTTTGGTAGGAACGAGGGTCAGTGGTCAGCCAAACAGGACGGAACGCAAGCTAAAAGGGCAAGAAACCCCAGTGCCCAGAGTTTTAGAGCAGTGCACTGGGGTTTGAGAACCAGCAAGGAAGAAAAACGTGTGGTTTTTACTAGGGTCTAATGAGGCTGTGTTTACACCCCAAGAAATAGCTGGAACGTGTGGAAAGAATCGGCCAGCCCAGCTCACCACGGACACGGTCCCACCGCCTCAGGAAGGGAGGGCACATGCCGCTCTCCCGCACCCTTTCAAGCCCGTGCTAGAGTCCCGCTCCCAGAAGAGCATCGGGGACGGCCCCGGGTGGCTCGGGCCACACAGCGTGCAGACCGGGTTTCTCACCTTCACTCCGGCGAGCATCCCGGTCGTGGACACGCTGAAGTCAAGATAAGCGAGCGTGTCTGGGTTGGAAGGTTTGTAGATCTGGGCAGGCCGCTTCTTTGGCAAATCGTCTGGAGCAAAACAACAGCGTTAGTATACCTGACCCAGTGGGAAAGCAGACGAGCCCACGCAAGTGTCTGGCAGGCCTGAGGACTGACCTGTGTCCAGGATGGGGGGCCAGGCCCTGACGTCTACGGCCGCTGCCGCCTCCCTGGACCGCAACAACTTACAGATGAGCTGCGTCGTCATCAAGCAGGCGGAGCGACTCACCTGCGGGCAGACAGCTGCTCACTCCACTGCGCGGGGCCGTCCGGCCTCCGAGCACCTCTCCGGGTGCTGTGGGTGAGGAGTTCCTTTCTCCAGGGCTTTCCAGTCCCGGTGCACCAACAGCGCCATCCCCAAAGCGCTGAAATCCTTCCAGAACTAGAGGGTAGAGGCCACACTGCCTCCCCGGCCCTGGAGCCAGCCCTGCCTCGGGATTTCTGAGCGAGAAGTCCCGGCACTGGGGCCCTGGCACGGGGGAAGGCTGGCATGTCCAGGCAGTGGGGAGGCCCGGCACTGGGGTCCTGGCACGGGGGGGGGGCCTGGCACTGGGGTCTGGCGGGGGGAGGCCCAGCATATCTGGGCAGTGGGGAGGCCTGGCACTGGGGCCCTGGGTGGGGCAGGCCCGGACACTGGGGTCCTGGCAGCGGGGAGGCCGGCGCACCGGGGCAGGGTTACCTCCACGATCATCTTCACAGTCGGCAACGTCGTTGCGATGTTCTGTGGGTGAGGGGGGCGGACGGTGATTGGCACGCAGCCCGCGTAGAGGCAGCCATAAAACGCCGCGATGAGGTCTATCCCTAGATGGGAGAGGAGCAGACGCTCTCACTCACACGGTCGTCCCCACCAGGTTGCAGCCCGCGGCACCGACACTGCTGGCCGCGTATCTGCGGCCTGTGACCTGCGGTACGCTTTGGCTGTAACTTCCCGCTGGCCTGTCCCCTCGGAGCAGCCCACAAGTGTGATTTCTGTTGTTCCTCTCAGCAATGACTTCATTCTACAGTGACCTGTTCCGTGCCGGACTGGGTCACCGCCCATCCCGCGAGCTACCTCAGATACGTAACAAAATATGTAGGTACAGACGCCCCCAAAATCACCTCTTATTTATGCCCTCGGGTCGCTCAGCACGCACCACCGTCCCCACCAGAGGCTGTGAGCAGAAGCGGCGAGCCCCCCGGAATGCAGGGCCAGCGGCAGGGCCCCGCACACGCGCCCGTCCCTCCCCGCCTCTTCACCTGGCGGGTAGACGAGAGCCACGTGGTCCCCGTCTTGCAGGTGTCCTCTCTCCATGAGCATCACGGCGATCTTCTCGGCTCGTTTGTGCAGCTGCACGCACGTGAGTGAGCTCGCTATCGTACCCTGGGGGTCGCAAGAACAAGGGGGTGAGGCGTTTCTGAACACAACAGGCTCTACCGAGAGCGTCTGCATGTTCCTGCCAATTCCCGTACTTGAGACGCACACACACGCGGACGTTAGTGTGTCTGCACACCTGTGTGACCAGCACCGGTCAGCTTTAGCACACAGTGGGCCCCCCCAGAAGACCCCGTGCCATGAGTGGTCCCTTCCCTCTCCTTCCCATTGTCAGCACCAAAGAGGCATCTGGAAAGACTGGTGTTAGCAAGAACACTTTAGTTTTTATAAGATTTTATTTATTGATCTGTCAGAGACAGAGAGAGAGCACACACAAGCCACGGCACAGGCAGAGGGAGAAGCAGGCTGCGCACTGAGCAGGGGGCGTGACGCGGGGCTGGGTCCCAGGACGCTGGGATCAGACCTGAGCCAAAGGCAGACGCTAGACTGATTGAGCCACCCAGGTGCCCAACAAGAAATATTCTAAAAAACAATTACTTGGGGCACTTGGGTGGCTCAGTTGGTGAAGCGTCCCACTCTTGATTTTGGCTCAGGCCATGATCTCAGGGCTGCAGGGTGGAGCCCCGGGGAGGCATGAAGTCAGCTGGAGAGTCTCTCCCTCTCTCTGCCCCTCTGCCCGCTCACATGCTCTCACTTTCTCAAATAAATAACATCTTTTAAAAAGAAGGACTTACTTGACCTAAGAAGTAGCTAAACTAAGGAAATACATCAAGCTGGTAATTCTGGGACCCCAGGGCACTAAGAGTCAGTGAGGAATGAACAGGAAAAGTAGACAAACGGAAAATATTTTTACAAAACACCACGTCAGAAGTCGCAAGGTCTAAAAACAGATAAAACAAAGCCATAGTGAAAAATAAACAAACAGTAAAGGGAAAAACGCACGTTGAATTCACTTTATGGAGACTTTAAATACGGAGAAACAGATGGAAGACACGTTTGGATCAAACAACACCTTAAAAGCACGGCTGCAACCTCCTGAGGTTCTACAATTATTTCAGAATCAAGAGATGAAGGAATTAAATAAATTAGAAACACTGTGCTTCACGATCAAACCCTATTTTAAAGGGACTCACAGGGTGAAGGGCCTTCCTGGGCCCGGGCACGGTGACAACACCGTCTGTTCCCACGGAACAGCGAGTGGGCCAGAGGCCACGGGAACAACAGTGAGACGCCGCAATTTTCCGGGAATGCGTACGTCACGTGCGGAGAGTCAAGCCCCAGGCCAGAGCGGTGAGCGTGCCCGAGCAGGAGGAGGGTAACGCTGAGTGCAAAGAAGTGATCAGACCCAGGGGTCCCTTGCGAATGGGAAGGGGCACGCCAGTAACAGGGCTGCTCGGGGAACACAAGAGAAATCCTGGTAATATGGCCTGTAAGAAACACCTGCTTGGGGGGTGGGGACTTTCACCGTCAGGATGCAAACTCCATGTTTGCCAAAATCACCCACAAACTAACGGACTGTTGGGTCGAGCTCGAGGAAGTGACATGTTCCCCTCGCCGATGTGGAAGCAGTGCCCAGGCCACAGGGGGCCGCCTTCAGGCTCCGGCCCTTTCCCACCGGCTGGGACTGGTCTTTCCTGTGGGGCACGGGGTCTGCTTACACTTCTGTGATGTGAACCCTTTCATTGCCCATGTTTCCCTCCACTGTCTCTCTTATAAGAAAGGTTAAAATGCAAGATATTGGGGGAGCCACCCATGGCAGAGCATGGCAACACTGGGCAAACACGGAGACCGGAGGCTGCCGCGGGAGACGCAGCCAAATCCTGAGAGCTCAGAGCCCCCGACACCGGCCACTCCCTGAGTGTCCACTCCTGGAGACCACCACTGTTCGCTGGAGCCAAATGAACATGCTCCTGGACCCAAACGTCCCTCAGGCAGTTCAAAGTGAAAATGGGCACAGCTGATGGGGACCTGGGACCGGCCCCAGCCTCATGCTGGCAGAGGTAGGGACCGCCCCGTCTCCCCACCCTGGGGGACAGCCGGCACCGTCTGCTGACTGCCCAGCGGGGACAGGCCGGTGGCTGGCAGGTGGCAGCACGCCACAGTGGATGGCACTGGCAGGAGGGGCTCCTCCTCACATCCCCGCAGAACTGGCCCTGTTGTCCATCCGTCTTGTGCCCTCTGGCTGCCAGTGCACCTGACTCATCTCGGGGGGCAAGCGCTCCTGCTCTGACGGCTCCAGCTCAGGAGCTGACCTTCCCGCCAGTTTCGGGAGATCCGAGGCCAAACCCCTATCCATGACCAGCTTTTCCGTCAGCTCAGAACCAGCAGGCGTGAGCAGGTCTGGAAAGACGTGTTGGCCCCAGGGTGTGAAAATTCCCACTGACACACTTTAGAAAAGGGGAAGTTTCATTGTGGTACTGCCCTTTATCTGTGGTGACCTCTGACACAGTTCACGAGGCTGCTGGTGGCTTTCTAGGAGAGCCCCACCGTCCAGCAGGCCCTGAGGGCCCCACAGGTTCCAGAGTCAGCGACGGGGACAGGGCGCCCAGGCCGCCCGGAGGGGCTGTGCTGGGTCTGGGAGCGCTCGTCCATGGGGGGCCAGGCTGCTGCGTCTCTCCCCGCTCCCGCAGGCATAGGCCGACGCCCGCCTGACTCCTGGGTGGTTGCTACCACACAGCCTCCTGCCTCCAGAGAAACACCACCAGCGTGGGCTCTGAACACCAACGAGGGGCCACAGGCCTGCGGCCCCCGAAGAGGCAACCCATGACCCCATCAGCCCCCACGGGAAAAGGCGGGGTTTGCCCACCAGGAGCATAAACCACCATCCCGGAGCCATCAGGGCTGACCTCCACTAAAGGAAGCTTCGGGGATCCTGACAGGATGCCCAAGCCTGTCCCGAGGCCAGAACTTTCAGGGTCAATGTCGGTGAATTTGAGCACCATTTTGAAGTTCACCATGAAATTAAATGAGGAGGAGAAAACTCAAGGAATTAAGAAAAAGCCAAATAGGGTTTACGTTTTGAAGTTCTAAAGACGTTGGTAAAGTTAAAGAAAAGGGTGAAAACACGTGGCTGAGGTTTGTTCAAAATAACACAAGGTCTCAGGCAGCCTCCCCGGCCTGCAGTGACCGCGCTGGCCCAGGGCGCAGCCCGAGGCCGCTCTGGGAGCCGCGCGGGGCCTCGGCCGGCAGGAGGGGGCCTCGGCCTGAGGGTCGGGGCTTAGGCTCTGCAGGGCCGAGGCCCCCCCGCACGACGCTCACCGCATTTGCAAATGCCATTCCGAGACACACGTCCTGCGTGGCCGAGCTAGGACCAGGCTTGCCGGGAAGCGACCAATGACAAGATGGCGGCGGCGACCTGCAGCCCCACAGAGCAGCTGCGCCATCGGGGCAGGGCCGCAGGTGGTGGGCTGGTCCGCAGGCCCAGTGCAGGCCCCGCCCATCGAGGGCTCAGGCCACGCCCCCAGGCCCACCGAGCTGTGGGGAAGGAAAGCCTGAGGTACACGCACAGCACCCTCCCTGCACGCTGACCCTCAGGGGATCCACTCTCAACTCTCACCTCTTCCTCACCCCATCCCATCTTCTGTAACTTTTTTTTTCAATGTTTCCTTCCTTTTTCCCCATCCAATCTTCTACTGTCTCTAAGGAAGCGGGAGTCATTTCCGGTGACTCAGTTCCCCGGGGATCCAGCCTCTAGCTACATCAGATGGCCGTGGTCGCGGGGTCAGGGACGGGAACACCCACCACCCAGGCTAGAGGAGCTGCAGAGGACCCAGCATCAGCCCATCACCCGGGGGCCATCTGATGGCTCTGCTCCCATAGGGGCACTTGCTAGATGGGTGTGGCTAGACCAGCTCAGTCTCCCTCCCTGCTGGGACAGGCCCTCTATGAACATGCAGGCATCTCTCTGAGTCTGTGGGTGCGGCAGGGGTGGGTGGACGGGATGGGGACCTGCCTCTTGCTGTCTCACCTCTTGAGTTGACGGAAGGCGCCATGTCATACCTACGAGTCCAGTGCCACCGCAGTGTCTGGGAAACTAAGCAAAGGGCATAAGCCCTGGAGCAGATGTCCCTCCCCGGGGGGCAGAGGACGGTTCTCCCTCTGGGTCATCACTCTGCAGGGGCTACTGGAAATCTCTGGAGGACCATGGAGAGACCACGGAGGAAGAACAGTCTCCAGGACAAATAGGAAGGACAGGACACGTCAGAGGAAGAGATTAGAGGGGAATCTTTAGAGCCGAGGGCCACCAGCTCTGCAGCGGTGTCGGGAAGGCAGGGAAAGCAGAGTCTGTTCTGTACTTAGAGGCTGAGGAAGGAGCGAATGCAGGGAAGAGGAGAGAGGGTAGGCATGTTTCAGGGGCTCAGGCAACTGCACAGATCCTCAGGAGCCCAGATGCAGCACCTCCTGTCTCCATGTGCCTGGGAGCATGGGAGAGTAAGTGCCAGGAACACTGGGCCCGGGGCAGACGCCGTGACGGAGGCCAGGGTGGCAGGAGCGCTTTCTCAGACTCTTCCTGGGGGACGCCTTGGACAGATTCAAGGAATGAGTGACCCACTGGGTCAACTCAGCACCCACAGCTACTGGAGACAGTTGGGACATCTGCGGTAAAGACCAGAGGTTGCTTCTGGGAGCTGCGTCCCACAGAAACTAGTCTGATAACTGGATGTCCAGATGCGAAACCCAGTTATGTGGTTGGCACCGCCTTTCACCTGTCTCTGAGCAATGACTGTACATTGCAGGAGGTGGATTTGCACACCCAGATCTTGATCTTTTATGATTCTTAGTGGCCGTAACCTCCTCCAATCTCACATACCCACACATGTCAGGAAGAACTAAGTTAAAATCTACTTGTCGGGCTTACTTCCACAGCAAAAGAAAAGTTAAGTGTATCAAGACTTTCGCATTTGATTTTTTTTTTCGCATTTGATTTTTATTGTTAATACTCTTTGCTTGCATATTGAAGGTCTCATTCTTAAGGTCCCCTGCAGAATGGTACTGGATGAGCTTACTTTTCCAACGGAAATGTCAGCACAAACCTTCATCACGCTTGTGAAACAGAAACGATTTTCTTTCTTAAGAATGAAAGTCTACAATGAAAGCCTCACTTCCTACTTACGAAGAAGTAGCTTACCGACAAAAGTAAACACAAAAACGTGCCATAGGTCTGAACTGTTCCCTGATTTTGGGGGAGATATCGCCCCCCAAAATTGCTAAAATCATGTGAAAAGGCAACAAATAAATGAGAAGGATGTCACATAACAGTGGAGTGAAAGGACTGAGTGGGAAGAACAGGAAGCCGCCTCAGAGTCGCGTGCAACGGGCCTCACCCTACAGTTGAGCAGCGTGTACAGGACGTGGTCGGGGGTGGTCTGCGCCCTCCACTGCAGGACCTCCGACAGGAAAAGGAACTGGAACAAAGCACAGGCGTTAGCGTCAGGCTGTCCGAACAGACCGCGCCCGCACAGATACCCTGTGTGGCTCAGAGCAGCGCACTTTCCCACAGGGGAACGGGGACAGCCCTGTCGAGCAAAACGGGGAGACTAAGCCCGTGCTCACGGGGTTTTTCCTGGATGACTTGGAAGGCGCTGTGGCGACTTGGACGCGCCTGGGCGGTGGCGCTGTGCCTGGTCAGGGACATCTCCCGCCATCTGCCCAGGCTGGTAGACCTGCATTCCCCTTACAGATGGAGCTGCCAGCACAGAAAATCCCTTCTCCTGGGCTTCCAGAAGAGGGTGGTTTCTGGGTGCTACAACGGCACAATAAGTTCGACCCTGTTCTTATAACGGGTTCTCTTCTATTGGCTATTTTCAGAATGGTCATTCCCTGAGGTCGGTCAACAGCACCGCCAACCACACAGATTGCATGCCTCCCACAGACTCGGGCTATAGCAAGAAAAAGACCAGCCCACCTCGTATCCGGTCATAAGAAACACGCAGATACCCCTTAATCTACTTCATTAACAGAAACAACCTCTGACGTGGGGACATGGTGACCAAGTGCTTTCAGTGATCGTAATTCTATTTGTTACCAAACTGGCAATATTTTAAATGCTTGATTCTGTGACATTTCCTTGTAGCTCACACAGACTGGGGCCATCGTCCGGTGACTCATCGGAGTCCCCAAGTCTGAGAGGTTGTGATGGGGAGACAAGCCGAGTGCTGTGTAAGGTGGGTGTGGCGCCATAGTTCTCCTGCAGCCCTTACGGACGTGTTAGGATGCCTGGTTTCCCAGCCGGGATTGTGAATTTATGTTTTCCTGAGTCCCAACAATTACGAGACTGAAGCCTTGTAGCCAGGTTGCTGTGAGGCTGTCTGGGCATGAAATCAGGGTTCACAGGAAGGTGAAAAACACGTGCCATGGGATGCTAGGATAGGACAGACATCCGGATGCCAGCCACAGGCCTCTGCTTGCCCATCTGTGCACCCCCAACAGACACAGCTCCCTTGGGGGATGATACAGTGCGTCTGCTGGACGGACAGGCCTGAAGCAAGAGGCCGGTGGTACACAAGGACCGGCAGTCAGTGACACAGCTGCCTGGGGGCACAGGGTTCAGAGAGCTGCCCGGCCTCGGGCTCACCTTGCGGGCCTGGTCATTGTCTTCAATCTGGCCCAGATCCCTGCCGCTGGCCTGTGCGATCCTCTTCCCAGATACCAGGTTCCCCACCATCACAGAGGCGGGGCCGATTTCTAGAAAGAACATGGGGAAACAGGTGAACTTACAACAGGACCTCCCACCGTGGCGTAGCGCCCACCCTGGGGAAAGCCCTCCAAAGGTCATGCTCTGAGCAAGTCTTATTAGAACAGGGCTTCCAGGGTGTCCCAACAACGACAATGATGGCAAACTCCAAGGTCTCGGTTACAGGTCGGAAATAAGCTTTTGCGAATCCTACTGCCTCTATTCTCGTGCTGGGGGGATGCTGGGATCTATCTATGTTAGCGTCTCTGAGCAACGACGCAGCAGAGAAGGGAAGAACACAGATGCGCCTCACTGCCAGCCATCAGGGCTCCGGACCACAGGTGTGGGGCTGGCCTGAGTTGCCGTGGCGGCCATCTGAGGGACCATGGACACAGAGTGCTACGCAGGTTTTATAAACATGTCCTGTAACACAGGCAGGAACACTGCCGAGGGCTCAGTCACGGCCACTGTCCGTCCCCCGGACAGCACGCTCTGGGCTCTCTGCCAGGCCCGCGGAGACGCAGCCGGCGGAGCCAAGAGGCTCCCGTCCAAAGTTCCTCGGACAACACCATTAGGGACTTGATGACTAACACTCTTTTCACAGGAGAAAGGCAGATACAATCCACTCTGATAGCTTTCTTTTCTTTTTCAAAGAAAGAAACAAGTTTCTTAAAGAGCTGCAGAAACTCAAAATTTCTAACTACGAGAAACTGCAGGCACCCTCTATGTTCCTCAGAGTGCTACCATTCACTGTTTTCATCACACACACACGCGTGTGCGTGGAGTGGGGAGGGCTCGCCGTTTTAGGGGACTGTGCCGTCATGTGAGTGCGCAAGAGCAGGAGGCGAGGAGGGCAGGCAGGGATGGGATGGACTTCGAAGGAGGCAGCAGAAATAACCAAGATGCCAGTCACCACTGAATAAACTTCTTATTAAACCTTTACCAAAGGTCAACCTACAGGCTTCTAAGTCGGGGCATCGGTGCACTATGTTATCGCATACGGAGAGCTGTGTGTCCATAGCTCAAGAAGTCTAGATGTGGACAGAGGTGTGGGGCCAGTGGCTGCCAGGCAGCCTGGCCTCCGGCGTGCCCTGGGGAGATGGGCAGGACTGCCAGCCCCATCCTCGTCTACGCACACGCAGCCACCGCACCTGGGCTGTCAGGAACTATGTGCAACATCAGAGCAAAGCAGGAGAAGCCCAGGGGCTTCCTGGCAGGACCAAAAGCTGGGACCAGCCCCGGACACAGGCTTCCGGGCTCCTCCCGTGGGCTTCCTCATGTGAGGCCATGTCTGGGAGCCCCGATGCCGGCTTCCGTGTTGCCACAGAACACGCCTTACAGACTCTGCTCCCCCATGTCTGATTTGTCGTGAACTCTTCTCTTGGCTCATAATACAGAAATTCTGGAGGAGGAAGGGTGTTTCCACAGTTAACAGAATGAGAAGCAAGTGCGGCAGGGTGACGTGTGCACAGTAACCGTTGCTGCTGTTGTGGACGGAGCCCCGCCGACTGGCCCTGCGCTCCGTGGCTCGGGATCTGTGGGTGAAGCATCCTTGGGGACCACGGAGGCGGGGACAGTCTCGGGATTCCACTCTGGCCTAAGCTGACCAGAAATATTCTCCGTGATTCTGTGAAGAATTCAATCGAGGGGAGAAGCACTCCTCCGGGGCAGGCAGGCGGTCCCTCCTTCCTCAACGTTTGTCGCTGCCGGAGTTGTCTGGATGCAAAGCTTGGACCTCACGTCTCTCCCCAGTGTGGACTTAAGAATGCTCCTCTTCTAAGCATGGCTGGGAGACAGGTGCTTTCCTATGGCATTTTCTTGCAAAATCTGTCCCTGACCCAAACTGAGGCTTCTCCCGGCCTCGCTGAATGAGGCTGGCATGTGCACGAGACACCCAGCCACACTTGGCTGCCACAGGATTTGAAGCCTGGACCAGGGCGCTTCCTTGGGGAACACAGGGCCTGGCAGCTGCTCCCCCCTTCCCCCTCCCCTGTGGCCCTCCCGTGGCTCTGATACAATGTATCCTGGGGCCTGCTAACCGCCCCCCTGTGGTTTCCTCAGGTTTATAATACTGTTGCTGGCCCAGCTGGTGGGTTAAAGGTACTTTTAACACTTGTGCTCAGTTAAGATACTCAGTACATGTATTGTCAGCTGAGCAAATGAATTCATCTAGTAAAAGGGGCAACTGGCTTATCTACAGTTTATCTGCATTTTAGGGGCTCTGTTTGAAGCCTCTAGCAACACCTCACAGAAAAACGGCCTTACTAACTGTCTGCTTGGGCTCTGGGTGCTTGTTCCAAGTGTATCTCTCCCAAGGGAGCCTCAGAAACCACCCGGTCCAACTCCCTCACTGTGCTCCAGGAAACTGAGGCTTCGGGGAAATGCACCCGTTAGGTCCATTACAGGTCGTCAGCCAAGGGAGGAAAGTGGACCAGCACCTCTAAGCTGCCGAGTATTTGTTAAAAACATTTTTTTTCAGACTAAGAATTACATAAACTTTCAATATTTAACCAGAAAGATAAGACACCAGATATTCTTAAAAAATGGTTTCCTTAAATCGAATCACACAAAGTTTCAGTCCTTCACCCTGCAGCAGCTGCGGTCGGTGAACAACCCAGCCACCTCCCCCCGTAGCCACCGTGCTCGCTCCCCCAGGAAGCAGGCTGTCCTCGGCGCTCTGACACTGCACTGCGGGCAGAGCGCCTGGGCCTCTCCCCTCAACCCTGACATCTGGCAGGGACACGGCGCCCGGCAGCTCCAGAAACTACTTCGCATTTGCCAACCATCACCCACTGTAAACACCTGTCCTGAGTTCACAAACGATGACCCATGGGACTCAACATGAGCTTTTCCCCTCCTGAGACCACTGGTGCCCGGGCCCTGGGGCTGTGGTGTGTGATGATGAATGGAAGTAAGCAGGTTTGGGGCGAGGGCAGTCAGCTCCGAGTGTGCACAAGGACACCTGAGGGCCACCCCCACCAGCTCCGAGTGTGCACAAGGACATGCCGAGGGGCCCCGCCACCAGTTCTGAGTGTGCACAAGGACACCTCCAGAGGCCCCGCCACCACCGTCCATTCCACTCACAGACACCCCCTCCCAGACGGAGCCACTGCTCTCCCCCTCCCCCAGCTGCTCGTGCTCTGACACAACAGGTGACAAAAGATCTTCATCCCTTTGATACGCCCACGGAAGGGCAATGCTGTGTGTTGTGGTGGCTCTCCACGTGAAGCCGTGCGCCCACTGAGTTTAAAGAAATGGATACTCTGTCAGCTACAACTTTACAGTTTCCTGCAGGAAAGCTATAAACCAGTGACTGAGAAAAGAGAAATAAGGAGGGTATGTAGTTCAGGGAACCCAGAATGTAAGGAACCCGGGGACAGCGTGGCAATGCGATGAAGACTGCAGAGCTGTCTGCCCCGAAAGCAGACGGCGACTGTATGTGTTTCTGGAGAATCCACGCCTCACAGGAGAGAAAACGCTACCCCTTCCAGCCGCCACGTGACAGTGTCCGCATCACAGGCACGGCAACAAGGGACGAAGGCCGACCTCGGCTCTACATGAGAGATGCCCCCCACGGCACCAGCACCCTCACCTCAACCACACAGGACCACCCGCTCCCTCCTCCAGGCCCACGTGGGGGCGCAGGCCCGAGTCCCTGTGTTCCCACCGAGTGGGCTGCACCCCACAGCGACCCAGCCGCCTCTACTGACTCCGCGAACTCAGCCCCGTGGCCACGCCGGACGTGGTTGCACGCACCACTGCTGGTCCATCCCTGACCCCGTCGTTTGTGGAGTGGGGACAGGAGAGTGCCTGCCGCACGGGCTCCGTGAGAAGGAGTTCATGTGTACGACACGTGGAAACGATGGCCACGCCGGGAGCTCCCGCCGTTGTTGCAGAATACAGCCGCTGCCCGTGCCCGGCCACCCCCATGTGCACCCCCGGAGGCCCTGGGAGCCCCATCCCCATGCAGGCATTAGAGCTGCGGCGCCACCTTCCACAGGCTTGCGATCGGGTCCCTCTCACTGATAACCGTGTGTAACCGCGAGGAGCACGACCGATTAGTTGTTAGGAAGACAAAGTCAGACAACGGGTAACTACAGATCCCCAAACCACAAGGTATGGACACACACTCGCTCTTACAACCGTGACACAATAGCGTGCTCCAAGCAGCTTCCCACACCTCTGTGGCTCTGACCCCTGAATCAGCCACGGGGGACCCATGTAACTGTAACGTGCACACAGGGAAGGCAGGCCACGGGGCTCCCTGGCCAGACCAACAGTCAGCACTTCCTCCGGGAAGACGGGGGCTCTTTCCCCAAGGCCCCCACCAGCCCATCCCCCCGCACACCAGGCTGTCCCAGCAGGGCCCTTGCTTCGCACCCTGGGTCGGGCAGGGTCACGCCCTGGGCGCACGCGGACCGGGAAAGGGACCCCACGGCACCTGCTTCCTGAGAGCCGCTCGGGCTCTGCACCACCCTCCGGCCCATGAGCCCTACCTGGTTGCTTCTGTCGAGGTTTAGGCAAGTTTGTGACACAGGTATGGGGGCACATCAGGACATTGCAGGGGTGAAGTGAGCCCTCCAGGAAGAGCTGCTTCGTTTCTGACAGGTGGATCCCGCCGAGTGGGGTTTTGGGGAGGGTGTTTGCTGGAACCAAGGCCAGGCAGTAAACCCCAACTTGATGGATGCTGTCAATCGCCTGGAAAGTCACGGGAGAGGGAAGCACGTGAGCACAGGTACCGCAGACGGACAGGAGCAAACCGCAGACCGAGTGCCGTCTGCCACGTGTGCGTGCGGCGTCGACGCCAAGAGAAGGACGGTCTCTGCAGGCCCTGCACGTCGGCTAACTGAACGTGGGATTTGTGGAGCACGGCGCGCCCCGAGAAAGGAACCTGGGCAAGGACATATAACCTCAAGATGAGAAGAAACCCTGTCGCCTGTGACGCCCCCAAGTGAACAGAGGCGGCCAGGTTTGCAGACCCAGGATCCCGACCCTCCATCTGCTCGTTACTTTCCCAGCAGGAGGTTACGTTTCCCGGTCGACGCCCTTTCTCATGTGGCGGAGGAGGGTCGAGGAGCACAGGCCACCGTTGCCAGGGGCGGCCACAGCCTGCCGGCCGGGGTGGAGGGAGGCGGGGGGGCCGGCCGGGGGGAGGAGCTACCTGGAGAACCCTGCTCATCCACTGGAAGCTGTCCTCCTCCGTGGAGTCGGGCCTCTGCTCGGCCACGATCACGATCCTCTCGTCGTGCAGGACGGTCACCGAGAACACGGCGATCCTGCGGGCACAGAGAGGGCCGAGCGCGGTGGGCACGCGCTGGACACGTGCCGGCAAGGGTGCTTCTGTGGTCAGGGGCGGGCAGCCTTGGATCTGGAGCGGGAACCGTGCGGAGAGCAGCCCGCAGTTCCCGCCGCGGCCGCCGTGGCACGGGCTGCCGGGCACCCACCCTGCGGGACGCGCCTGCTGGCCCCGAGACTGGGGAAGCCCCGCAAGCCGCACGTGGGGTTTGCTCCTGTGAGGTCATCTTCCGCACGTCAGTGGGAACGTTCTGTTTGGGACGAGCGGGTTTCTGCCCACGTGCCTGTCTCGCTCGGCCAACGCGGCCTTGCGGGCTCTGACCCCAGAGCGCCCCCCCCACCCTAGAGCCTGCACCGTGACAAGGAGCATGGGCCCTAACACCCCAGTGTCTACCACCTCTACTCCCGTCGGCCTGACAAGCGGAAATAAGACTCGAAAGCCGTTCAAGATTTCCTTCAAATTAGCCAAACACGCAGCAGCTGACATCCCGAACTTAACACGTAGCGTGCAAGCCGGTGGGGTAGGGGCGCGTCAGGGACTCAGTCTCCCCGTATAGTCTGCGGCTCGACGGTTACCTTTCCGTCTTTCTAGATGATCTGCACCCAGACGAATATTTGGCTCTTTTCTTCGTGTATTTACTTAAAAAATAGGCTTTTTAAATAAATGTTTTTACTTCGCATAGGAGGGAGGTGATGGAAGCTCAGGTCTGGGGCTTGGGATACTCCTATGAAACTGGACTCTCGGAACTATTTGGCGTGTCAGGAGTCACCGCATCCCATCGGCTTAAGGAATTTGTGCATTTTTATATAAAAAGCACCGTGTGCAAACCACTGAGTGCTGAGTTCCCGGAGGGCACACCCACCTTCCCCTGTAGACGAATTTCATGGGCTCCACGGCCAGCGCTGTGGCCACGATGTCGTCAGCATTGTGTCTGCGCCCGCTGACCACCATGAGTCCGTCCATCTTGCCCACCACGAAGACAAGCCCCCCGGGGCCGACGAAGCCCAGCAGGCCCGTCCTGACGAAGGGGTACTCGCCGACAGGGGCCCCTGAGCTTGTCACGGGAAACACCTGTGGACACATGAGCTGTGAGTGTGTGGGGGGGGAGCGCCCACCGTCCCCTACCCCGGAGCCGGGCCAACCAGCCATAGTCTGGCAGCGACACCTTGCAGAAAGCACTGTCCCCGTCCGCTGCCCCTACTGTCCCCTTCTGCCCGCAGGCAGGCCACCCACTGGCTTCCTTCCAGGGCTTCCGAACCCAAGAAGTGCTACCAGAGGTTGTGACGATTGTCTAATGAACACTAATCAGATCTTCTGTTTTAAATCCACAGCATCAAACTGATAAATGGAAAACTGAAAACGCGTTTTACAAGTTGTCAAATGACCCACATTCATCAGTGTTTCCTTATCAGGACGACATGAGAAAGGAAGCAAATCTCAGGGCACCGAGCCCGCACCCGGTCCTCAGAGCCTGTGGGGACGTTGCAGAGCCGGGGAATGGGGGTTCTAGGCAGACTCCATCCGGCTTCAGGGACATTTTGGAAACTCGAGTCCACATTCCACCGAGACGCACGCACGAGGCCGCACGTTACGGCATGTTCTCAATTGGAAGAGACGGGTCCCAGACGGGGACCCATCCTCCATGTGTGAGGTCCTCTGCGTGCGCCCCTCCAAGGGTAAGGCACCACCCGAGCAGGTGAGAGGTCAGCTCCGGGAGCACGGCGGATGGGCGCAGAGGGTACCGCGGCCTGCGGGCAAGCGAGGCCCATGTGGACTCGAACCGTGAGCCACACATGCTGGCAGACATCGCGTGCACACACACACCGGCTCCTGCCACATGTGTGTGTTCACACCTGGCCATGGCAGGGAGGCCGTGGGGGGCCCGGTAAGGCCAGGATGGCTGTGCCCGGCCCCCGAGCTACAGTGTCTTTGCAGCACTTAGTAAACGGACAGACCTGGGACCGGCGATATATACAGAAAACCCTTTGCAAAGACGATTCTTGCCTTTTTCCAACATTGGCTACAAAGTGAGAAATGCTGAGAAGTCAAATTTACTGAAAATTATATAATTGGCAGCAAAAAGTGAGACCATTTTAGTTACAATGAACACGTTCCATCAAGACACTGCCAGCTTCTCGTTTGCGTCTGCGCACCTGCAGGGCCCCCTGGAAGGAGCCCCCGCGAACCTACCTCGAAGGTGTTCTTGGTCATGCCCGAGAGGCCGTAGTAAGACGTGCCCGTCGCGATGGCGCACACGCAGAGCTCCCCGATCTCATCCGTTCTACAGAGCTGAGGGATTCCGTCCGGCTTCACAGCACACATAATGGCTGAAAGCAAGACCGGACACACGGGTCATGTTAGAGTGAGGGACAGAGAGCGAGGGAGACAGACGGACAGAGACAGAGGTGAGGGAGACAGAGACAGAGGGAATGGGGGGGGACAGAGAGACAGAAACAGGGACTGAGGGATGGGGGGACAGACACCGAGAGAGATGGCGTGGGGAGACACAGAGGCACAGAGAGACGGGGACGGACTGAGGACGAGTGATGGCAGGGGAGCAGAGACAGCGTCTGGAACACGGGTGGGTGTATCCAAGTGGGCCGGGCACGCATGTTCCCTGCAGCACGTCCTGAATTTTCCCGTAATAGAAGAATGTCCAGTCCTGTTGCTGTGGGTCAGTGACTAACTGGACAGGTGAATCACATTCAAGGGGAGTGACTTCCGCTAGCAGACATGGAGGACACGTGGAGAACGCCCCGGGTCCCTGGCTGCCCATGGCGCTTCTGTACTGCACACGCCCCGTGCTCCCAGCACAGAGCTCGAGTCCGTCCGGGCCCGGAGCTAGCGTTCTGGGAGGTGGGGTGTGCGTCCAGCGACAGCTGACACCGCCCTGACCCGCTCGCAGGTGCGTCTGTGGAGCAGGTCCACGACTCTTAGAAACAGGCTCTTCCGCTATGAGCGAGCGCGGCTGCTCCCCCAGGGCCCCCGAGCAGGGCTCTCACACCGTCTGCTGCTAGGCTGGGTGCTGGCCTGGCCCAGCACGTGGGGAGGACGACAATGAGGTCCCAGCGTGAGGGGGGCAGAGAAGCCCTCCCATGTTCCCTGAGGCCACTTGACCACAGACTTTAACGACTCACAGCTGGAATGTAAGCGTTGTATCCACATTCACGGCGGAGGGGCCCAGGGACGCCGGGTAGGAGGGCCAAGGCCCACAGACAAGCCCAGCAGCCACAGCCGGGGTTCCCACCTCAGCGCCCCAGGCTGTCTGCAGCCCGGGCCCACACTCACCACCAGGCATCACGAGGCCGACGTCCTGCACGGTAAGCACAGACAGCTTCTCCTCCGAGTCCACGCGGATGACGCCGTAGGTCAGCCCGTGCATGGAGAGGACGCCCCGGCCCGGGGGCTGGTTGCTGTCGTCTGTGGGCCTAGAAGAGCAGTTCTGTCTGAGTGCGCGGAAGCAAACAGGCCACACAAGGACACGCGGCGAGGCTGCCAGCCACGATGGGGTCCCATGGACTCCCGAGTGCAGACTGGATGTCGTGCCACCCCACGGCCTAGCTCGCCGGGGGACGCTTCTGCTACGGCCACAGGATGTCACTACCCCTACCTCTGGGTTTCCAGAACAGTTTAAAAACACCTTAGTGGCGTGAAGACCTGCGGTTAGTAAGGAACACTGCCTGACTCCTCCCCCCACTGTCCGGGCCAGATCCTCCAGGGTGGGAAGTGGCTAGCGAGAGAACGGGTCTCGGAGAAGAGACGGCAGCAGGGTGCAGAGTCGGTGGAGATTTCCCACTGCTCCTGCCATGAGTCGGATATACGTCATGTGGATGCACACTGTGGGCCAGAATCTGGAATAAGAGTCCCACTACGTGCCGGACTACAAGTTCTTGGGGAAGGTTCCGGCTGAGAGGCGTTCTGTAGGATGGCAGAGGCCCAGAGAAAGAAGTAGTGTCACTGCCTCTGTCTCCTCCATGGCCCATGAGCCCCACACGTCCGCTCACTCTGCGCCAGCCCCTCCCATTCCTCGGGGACCCAGACCTCTCCCACCTGGGCCTTCTGCACCTGCTCCTGCCTCTCTCCCTGCAGGGTTCTAGCAGCAGCAGCAAACCCGTGGTTTCTTCTCAGTGCCCTCCGGGGCCGCTCAGATGCACAAGGACTCCATGAAGCAGACACCCCAACTCCCACCTGCACGGCATGCGCCTGGCCTGTCAGTCGCAGCCTCCTGAGGGCAAGTGGGTCTCCCTCTGTCCACTGCTGCACCCTTTCCTCCAGAGAGGCAGTCTGTCGACTACGGAGTCGTGAAAGATTTCCAAGGTCACAGATTTTATCCCTGTAGCTAAAGACACTTGCCTGTGAGCTCTGAGCTAAGTGAGAGAGCGATTTGGGTGAGCACCAGCCTGTCGCTGTAACGACGCACTTGCACAACACTGCTTTAGGATCTAAAAGCTGGAGGACAAACAGAAGTTTGCTGTTTGACTTTAAAACAGTACTGAGATTTGTAACGAACCTAAAAATATAAATAAGGAAACGTAAAAGTTAAACTGTGCAGAAGGAAGTCTTATTTGAATCAAGAAACTGGTGTGTTTAAAAAAGAAGCCTAGACCGTAAGTCAAAAATTTCTCAAAAAAAAAAAAAATAAATAAAAAGGAAGTGTAAGAGAGTCTGGAAACTGAACCATTCTATCCACTAAGCATCAAGAACAAGGAACTAAGCAGACACAGAAGAAAACTCTGCCTAAGCTAGAAGGTCCCCGGGCAGCCACCTGGAAAAGAGCCCCGGACACTGGAGCCTAAACCGCTCTCTAAAGCGAGAAGAGGAGCCCCGCGGGAACCCTGTGCTACCAGGACTCCTGACCCTGTGCTTCTGTCCTAGGCAGAATGCGACGTGACAGTCAGGAACCGGAAGGCTCGGTACCCGCTGTGGGTTGTGTCCCCCAAACCTATGGCCAGTCCTGGTCCCGGGACATCAACTGTGACCTTCTTAGTATGAAAGAGGGTCTTTGCAGAGGCTGTTGGTTGAGACGAGGTCATACGGGATGGAGTGGGCACAATCCAATGACCAGTGTCCTCAGGGAGCAGAAGACACAGATGGTGTGGGACACGGTGGCCACAGGGCACTGCGTCTCCAGCGACGGAGCCACCGACGGGGCAACAGCAGTGGGAGGACCTGCTGCAGATGCTCTGCCAGAGCCTCTGGGAGCCCCCGCCCAGCAGATGCCCCAAGACCCGAGACAACAGTGTCCCCATTTCCACGCCCCCAGCACAAGGCACTTACGAGAGCCCTGGACACGGACACACCACACAACGGGGCTCAAAGGTGTGCGTAGTCAGTTGCAGGAGGCACAGAAGCAGAATGCAGGAGTGGCCAGGAGCAAGGGGTCGTGGCGACTGAGACCAGCCGCCCACAGGTGCTGGGAGCAACAGGCTCCTGTAAGAGTCACCGATGCACGTTCTGTCCTCGTGGTGACGGCACCTGCTTCCCTACATTCCAGAACAGCAAGCGGGAAGCAAGACTCAGGGCGGCCCAACTTTGGACTGCATTTGCTGCGAGGATCCTCAGTCGCGTTTACAAACCGATACCGCGGAAACAAGGACTCCCGTGGTGTTACTCCGACCTGCTGCTTTGCACTCGCATCTAACGGAGTCCCTTGTGGATCACGAAAACTCCAAGCCCAGACTCTCTCCTCTGCGGACAAAGGGCACTTAAACAGTTGGAAGAGAAGCACGTGAGTCCCTGGGACACGGTCCTGGGGTCGCTGGCCACCCTGCTGACAAGGTCCCCCAGTCCCAGGTGGCAGCGTTCCTGCTCCACAAGCAGCCCAGCCCCTCCCGCCCGAGCTCCACGAGGCCCCGCCTCTCCGTGGCCAGCGCCCCGAGCACTCCGCGCACACGGGCTCAGCACGGCGCACTCCCGCCTACGCCACCCTCCACCGTACAGACCAGGAACCGAGGCACGGGTATGTGAACCCGGTCGTCTGTGTCCCTGGGGGGCTCAGAGGGACCCAGACTGACAGCACAGCTCGTGTCCCAACGCAGACACCAGCCCGTCCCCTCTCCCCATAGCCTCTCACCTCTGGCTGCAGACACCAGCCTCCTCAGTCCACAGCACACTCTCCTTTTGGGGAAACTTCAGAACCAATGCTGTGTGTGAAACATGAGGACGGTGTCCCCGTGGACGCGTGAGGCTCCAGAAGTCCCAGCAAGAGCTCCTGTGTGTGCTCAGCTCACCCCGCACCCCCGCCTCCGGGCAGCCACCACCAGAGAGCCCCCGGCGCTTCCACACGCACTACAACATGGGCCGCACAAACACGTCTCTACCCAGAGAACGGCGGCTCCCCGACAAGCACGTTCGTCTCGTCCTGCTCTCCCCCCAGCAGAGCTTGCGGGGCCTCCCGAGTGTGCATGTGTGACACCTGGGGGACACAGAGCGCGCCCGCCGACCACCCTGTCCTTGCAGCGGGTGGTGTTCGGTGACACGGATGGGCGATCGCTCATCTTATTCCACTGCTATGTAATCAGCAATATTGCTGCAGGTTCCCTCTAGAGAAGCAGCTACGTTTAGAACATGAACGACACCTGAGCCACTGCCCGGCCATGCCCATTCCCACGAGGGGTATCGCCTTCTGATTCACACGTGCACGCGGCGCTGTCTCACGCCGGACGCTGCTGTAAGCACTCCACGTGCCAGGGATGCTCCCAGCAGCCCCAGGAGGGAGGCCAGACCAGCCTCCCTGCTCACGGGTGGAGAGAACAGGGCGGGGTGGCCCCCAGGCCCAACTGAGGGGCAGACCCGGGCGTCAAGCTCACTCCGGCCTCCAACCCCGTGCATCTGGCCGAGGGGAAGGCCACCTCCCGGCAGTCCTGCCTCCGCACACCCAGACCAACACTGTCCTCAACCCTAAGACTGCTCCGGCTTGCTGGGTCCAAGCCATTTGTCGCCGCTGGCTGGGTCTGTGTCCCCTCAATTCTTAACCACGCCAGCCTGTCTTTCTCTCCATTAACACCTTCCTGGGAAATTAAAAGTCCCGGTAGATTAAACCAGGTGAGAGTGAGAACGGGACCCTGTGAGCAGAATTCCCAGAGATTTCAAAAAGCTGTTTCATGATCAGACCTGGGAAGCTGAGCGAGGGCGGGGGGAGCCTGGCCCTCCTGTCAGCCTCCAGGTTCAAGGCCGCGATGGAGCAGCGTGTTGACGGGCAGCTCCAGTGTCGCGGGAGCAGGAACGCCCCGGCGATTCTCTGGGTGCACAGAGTCTTCGTGCTCAGGAATATGCAGGAAGGTAATACGCAGCTGTGTGTGGCTCATCCTGCAGTGACGGGCAAATTGCAGGACGGCCCACGTTAACACACGGAAGACAGAGGTGCCCACCAGCCCGGCCAAGGGAACACTCCCGACGGCCAGGGGCTTCGCCGGGACAGCACGCACACCTGCCACTTACGTGTCGTGTGTGTCCCACCTGGATAAACGCTAGACAACGGGGGCGCCTGGGTGGCTCAGTGGTAAAGCCTCTGCCTTCAGCTCAGGTCATGATCTGAGGGTCCTGGGATCGAGCCCCGCATCAGGCTCTCTGCTAGGGAGGGAGCCTGCTTCCTCCTCTCTCTCTGCCTGCCTCTCTGCCTACTTGTGGTCTCTGTCAAATAAATAAATAAAGTCTTTAAAAATAAAAAAAACACTAGACAACCCTCAGGTGGTCACGCTCTGTGACACCTGAGACGTATGTCCTCGAAGTCTCCGTGAACACACCTGCACTTTGCCACCCGCGGCCGCACTCACAGCCACACCAAGGGGAAAGAAACGCAGTGACGGAAGGGGTAAGGCATCTGGGACGATCTCCCTTCCCGGGGTTTACAGAGAAGCAGCCCCCACATCTCCAAGGCTTCAGCCCCACGGCCTCTCCCTGAAGCCCTTCTGCAAGCACAACTGCGAAGATCCTTCCCTGGGTCCCTCAGACAGAGGCAGCCTCCAGTTCCAGAAACGGTCGACTCAGGAACACCCAGAGAGCAAAGGGAGCAAAGCCTCAGGGAAGAGCCGCTCCTCTGCCAACACCAGGACTTGCTACAACATCTCTACATTCATGGCCCGTTGTCACAGAACACACACGCCCAAGCACACACGATGTCACCGCAGTAACACTGATGTGAGCCCGACGCCCGAGTTCTACCGCGAGTCATGCAGAGGCTCTACGTGTACAGACTCACGTGCTGTTCACGTGGCCCCGTGATGTGGCATGGCGCTCACGCCCCCCATGGACACGGACTCTGAGGCCTGAAGGGAGGCATTGTGCCACGTTACAAAGCCAGCAAGAGGAAAAGCAAAAGGAGGAAATGCCAGAACGGTGACCTGGGCCAGCAGACTCTGAAATCCACTGGGGACTGTGCCGGGCTCACTGGACACAGAGCATACAGAGCCATCAGTGCACACGTGGGGTGCACGACAGGCTGGACACACGGGTGCACGCACGGACTGGATGCACAGAACTCACGCACAGGCATCAGAGCGCCTCCTGGAATGCAGCTCCCTGCGGAAGATGCTTCTACGCTGTGGGCCATCTGCGTGTGTCAGCGAGGGACTGCCTTCCGGCCGCTGACCAGTGAGGTCCTCCTTTGTGGACAGAGGCGTCCCTCGTGGGGGAGCGGCCCTGCTGTGCGTGTCTGCCCCTGCCGTCCGCAGCGGAAGTCCTTCTGCAGACGCGCGTGAGCTCTCTTACTGCAGCGGCCACCCCGAGAAAATAACAGCAGCAGGTGGAAATGCCCTGTGAAGGGTGTGGAGCCATGGACACTGTGTACTTGTTTTAACAGAAATAACATTTTCAGGGAACACTCTGGGAACGCGGATTTAAGGAGAAATCCAGTCAAATCCATGCCTATGTGCTCCCCCTTCAGTGCTCAGCGTGAGAGTCTCTGCACAGCATAGCGGATGCCCACACAGAAGGCTCATGACAGGGAAAGACCCAGGATCGACACGGCGCCCCTCCGAGCAATGAGGTATTTTCTTCCCCTTTCTCTGGCAAGAGCAAGAACCACTTATTAAAAAGCACCTGCTTGAAGAGGTCTATAACGTGACAAGGGGCTGTTCTCTCCGCCACTGTCACACCCACCCGCCGCAGTCTGTGGCTTCCAGGTTCTTTCTTGCTAGAGAGACTGGTCAGAGACGCTTCCTCCTCTCAGGCAGGCACCGGACCTACCCCACAAGCTGTGTGCGAGCTGAGCTCTCCCCCGGGCTCCTTGGCTGTGTCTCCGGGCAGGCGCTCGGCACGCGCCGGCAAGAAACCGGCCCCGGTCTCTGTGTGTGGGACAGATACCTGGACCGCAGCGGGCGCCGGTCACCATCCGACCGAACACAAAACAGGGTGGGACGCGCTCCCGCGGGTGAGCGGGGCAGATGGCCCGCACGGGGCACTCTGGTCTCTTGGCTCTTCCACACTCTGAGTCACTCCGTATCACCGGTTAGGGATGGGGAGTCTCATGGCCAACTTCCTTATACTCAAAGGAGTTCTAAAAACTGTACCTGAGTTCAAAACTGCCGGATTAAAGTCCCCAACAATGTATTTAATCTTGTGTTACAAAAATAAGATCATGGATCTCCACGGTTGCCTTTCTTGGGGCAGTCAAAGCCGTTTCTGAAAATCCCACTGCAATTCACGGGCTCCTCAGCTATCCTGGCTGGTGTGCCTCGGGCGGGTGGTCCGAGTTGGACTCCAGACATGCATCCGGCTGCCGGGGTCCTTCCCTCAGGTCTTCCTGTCTCTCTAATGTCCGGGGGGACGTTTTCAACATGCAAAATGATTCGGGTGGCAAAGGGGCATCTCTGGTCTCCTCTGGAATTGCCAATTTAATTACTGCTTTACATAATGATTAGCTTTCACTGCGAATGCATCAAGGTACCTTGTGGTTAAAGAGCCACAGAACATTTCCTTGGTTCAAGCAACACTACCACAACATAGCTTTAAAAAGTGAGTTCTTGGGGCGCCTGGGTGGCTCAGGGAGTTAAGCCTCTGCCTGCGGCTCAGGTCATGATCTCACGGTCCTGGGATCGAGCCCCCGCATCGGGCTCTCAGCTCAGCAGGGAACCTGCTTGCTCCTTTCTCTCTGCCTGCCTCTCTGCCTACTTGTGATCTCGGTCAAATAAATAAATCTTTTTTTTTTTTTTTTAAAGTGGGTTCTTTCCTCTGCATTCCAGACGTGGAAACAGAACCAGACAGCAAATCCCAGGGATACACAGGACCAGAAGATCATTCGCTGGTTTTCATTTTACAATTTGCCCTTTGAAAACAATTTCACAGATGCGTTTACACGTCATAAAGTCCTATTTCTCCAATATACTTAGTTTTACAAATAACCCTCAAAGAAAAAGGAAACACACAACATAGACCTGGATGGTGACAGCTTAAAAGGAAAGAAGATTAAATACCGTGGCAACATGAGGTTGGAGAGGAAGCCAGGGCTCCAGCTGCTGTCCCCAGACAATGGCCAGAGTCTAGGGCTGGCTCTCGGGACCATCTCCGCACACTGCCTGTGTTTCAGGTGGGACGTCCAAGAATCCCGCTGAAAACTCGGGGCCCCAGAACCTTCCAATGCACTCACTGTGTGTTGGTGACAGGTGTTCTCCTGCTAACCGGAGGAGGGACGTCAGGACAATGAACAGCCACGGTCACCAGCCTGTGACGTCCAGCTCTCTGCTCTGCATAGGCCAGCTCAGAACGGCCAGAGGGGCTGACGGATGTGCCCAGCTGTCCTGGCACAGTGCAGGCCCACGGGCGCCTGGCGGTTCTTCCGCAGCCACGCGGCTGGCGGGTCCACATACGCATCTCACAGAAGGAAACCACAGACTAAAAGCCCCACCGGTGTGACTAACGGGACACATGTCCAGTGTCATCTTCAGTGCTGACCACGTGCAGTAACTGGGTTTTGTCCCTAAAAGCTGAGCAGGCCATCAGCGGCTCTGAGGGGCTTGCCCAAGTCCAGTCTCTTCTTCGTTTCCCAGCTCAGCTGTCCTGGGAGGGTTACTAAGCCCAGGACGAGAGAAGAAAGGAGAATGTCAGTCCGCAAACCCACCTGAATGAGGGGTCATCAGAGCTCCCTTGAAGGGGGCCGGCTTTTCTCTCCAATAAAATCAGGCGACCCAGCAGCCAGACACTTTTTTCTTTGTAAATCAGCCAACAAACAGAAACAGACTCCGAGGCTGTAGCCGCTCCCACGCTGGGCTCGGGGAAGACGCGCAACCGAGCGCCCATTCTGTTGTCACCCTGGGACCACAGGGCTGTGGACCGGGCATCCTGGACCCCTGCTCAGAGCAGCTTGAGAGGGACGAAGAAGGCAGCCTCGCCTCTAAGCCAGCTTCTGCTGTGCACGTATGGACATTTCCAAGTGTCCCTGCACTTGGGGAAGAAATCAGTCAGTGTGAAGCTACGTGTGTGGGCTTGTTCGTGAAACAAGAGTCTGTCCCAACCTCTGCGTGGACGGTCGTTCATGTCCAACACTGGGAACAGGGGCTTCCTTACTCATAGAGAGGGACGTGCTCATAAAATTCAAGAGAATGCTGTTTCTGTCCTGTTTGAACATGACTCACATCCGACTGGTCAGCGAAGGAAGCAGGTTCCACACGTGAGCACTCCCTCCTCTCCGGACTGACCACCAGTCCTCGTCACCCACACTCACCCCGACACAGGGCTCACGGTGGTGGCTTCATCCGTGGGGCCGCTGGTGTGCCGCAGTGTCTCACGGGGACGGGGACAGCCACCAGACTGCGGAACGGCACCCAGCAAGGGACCGGACGGGGGACAGCCGCTGCACCCAGAGGCCTGTCTTGATTTGGGTCATGCCGTCATTCCTAATTCTACTGAGAACGCTACCACTGTACCTCGTGCTCCTCCCCCTTCCTGTCCCAATCTACCTGTGAGCGTGGGAGATGATGCCCATCGCGGAACACGTGGGCTCTGAGGAGACATCCCAGCCAACGCCGTGGGAGCCCCGGGCGGGACTCTGGGAGACACTTGCTCAGAGCTTGGCAGGGCCGAGGGCACTACCTGTGCTCACGTCTCTGTTCTCAGGAACTCCTGACCGTCCACCGCCTCCTACATAGCGACTTACATCCTGGGGTACGTAAGGATCTCCCACCCCTGCTCTGGGGTCCTGAGCTGCCCTCTCCGCACCCGTGTTAGTGCATCTGTGTGGACGCACGCAGGCTGCTGCCCAAAACCTCACTGTCCTCCCTCCACCCATTATCTTGGGACCCACCCTGGGGTCGGAGGGGGACGCGCAGTTGGCAGTAAGGACATGGCCCTCTTGCTGCTGCTGTCTCGGTGGACGACCAGAACATGACACCAAACCCTAGGCTCAGAGCGGCACCGGGATTGCTGTGTGCGGTGCCAGCCGGCCAACAGGCGCACACACGACTCCCTGGGGCACCACGAGCTAGAAACCCGCCTGCACACATGCACGCGCTGCTCTCACCAGGACGCCCGTGAGCAGGACCTGCACGTACTGGGCTTCTGTCTCTCACGGCTCTATTTACAAAGTACACACGGGGCTGGGACGGACAAACCACGGAGACACCAGAAAGTCCCAGAGCACGTGAGAAGGTGTGAATCTGAAGGAGGGCGACGAGCCCAGAGGACCACGGTCGGGACGCCAGCAAAGGCAGGCTGTGCAGAGGGAGGGAGAGAGCATGGCCAGACCTCGGAGCCCCCAGCACCCCTGCAGGCCAGCTGCCACTGAGGGGCCGGGCAGTAGGGAGCCAGGGCAGCCAGAGGGTCGGGCCGTGCGTCCACAGTTTCCTCTGAAGGAATGTGGGGCACACATTGCCCAGGCAGGGTGCACTGATATCCAGTTCCACTCTGCCACCCTCCCCACAGTAGAGCGGCCAGAATCACAACACGGACATGTGTCCAGTCTCTGCGCGGTCCTGCATCTAACTGAAGTCTTGGTGGGTGGGGAGATGCGATGCAGCCTGCACTGGGGCATTAAGGGCTCAGACTGCTGGGCCAAGGGCTGACGGCTGGGGTGGGGGACCTGGGGGTGTGCACACGTGTTAGCAGACACACGTGTTCACAGTGGGGACAGGGGTGTGTGCGCACACATGTAAGCAGACACGTGTCTTCCTATCAGGGACTGGGGTGTCCGCACACGTGTGAGCAGATCCACATGTTCACAAAGGGGACCAGGGAGTGTGTGCACACGTGTTAGCACACCACACTGCTCACATCTTTTCTTGGCAGCTGGAAAAATCAAGTGTCTCAAAGAACTGGCCCACGGGGACGTGGCAGAGTCAGTCGCTGAAAAGACCTGCCTTTCCTGGTGCACAAGGTGGCCCTGAAATCACGATGACACTCTGAGGCGCCCCTGAATCTTGCTGCTCCAGGCAGTCAACACACGGGGTGACAGCATAGCATTGGGGGACCTGCCGGCGGCCCCTGTCACAGCGCAGCCTGGACTGTGTCCACGGGACCCACAGATTCTCTCCCGGAGGGAACGGCGAGGACACAGTTTGTGACTCCATCACCCCAAGGCCCCCGGGGGCACGAGCCACCACACAGCTTCTCAGCACGTGGGGCCCGTCTGCGGCTTCGGGCCCAGACGTCACGGTTCCTCGCCCGCGTGAACCAGGGCTGAGCAGAGCACTGTGTTCCGGGGCCGCTCCAGGCGCGAGCGCACCACCAGAGGCTGTGTTTCCCCGGGACCCAGGGTGTCTCCAGGACACGAAGGCTCAGCCAAGACCACGCGGGCACGGTCCCAAATGACTGGCTCCAAGAAATGCAGCACCATTTCCAACGCCACCTGCGGCCTGAGCCGTCGTTTTAGGCGTCTCTGCGGGGTTTTTGTCCAGATTTTGAAAATACCGTTCTACTTCAGTTTTGGTCACAGATACGGACAGGTGCGAAACCGAGAAGGACGGTGCGAACGGTGCAGACACATTCACGTGCTTGTGAAACCACAATGTTTAACGGCCCTCTGCTGCCTATAACAATCTTTTCCAAAATTATTTTTGTTTGGCTATAACCAATATGTCAGTAGCAAAACACAAATACCTTAGCGTTAAAACTAGACCTTTTCCCCTGTGTATCTTACGGCCCCTCGCTTTACGCTGGAGCAAGGTGGCAGGGTTCACACTGCACTGTCCGCAGGAGTGACCGTGAGGCCCGGGGCCAGCACACCAACGTCGAGAGTCCGCAGGACACACTGGGCCATCCCCACGGAGCCATCCCCAAGCACCAGGCTCGTATCTTTACTCTGAAATACGCAGCCCAAATGTCACAGCAAAACGAGTGGACACGTTTAAGCCGTCACAGCTTCGGCAAGGACAGGACGGCGCAGATGATGTCCGACTCAGCTGTCCCTCTGCAGCAACCTTGCTCCCCTGCCGGAGGCCAGCACATGAGCCACCACTGACCCACGTGAGGCGGGAATGGGGTTCCACCCGTGGCAAGTGGGTCCCAGCAACAGTCTCCACTTTCCCTCCCACACATGTGCCATGCGCGGCGAACGCACACGCCCGGTTCTCGAGCACTGCGCAGGTGGCAGGTCTGTGGAGAGACCCGGGAGGTGCCAGCGAACCCGGGACTCTCTGGGAGAAGACAGTGTCTTCATTTAGAGAAAGAGCTCAGGGCAAGCCACCAGACGGAGACCACTCTATACCAAAGTCTGTAAATAAGTGAGGATTACAGACTCCACGTCAGGGAAACCAAGAGTTTCTTCTGTTACTGACGCACCTCTTGGTTGTAGGGAATTTCTCTGAAGGAGTGACGGACGTGACATCGCTCCGACAGTCAACGGTGGTTGAGGAAAGAGCGAGGCTCCCTGTGCACAGAGCTGGGAGCTCCCGCAGACGGGGCTCAGGCACTGCCTTTTCAGCAAAGGGCCACGGGGCCTGGAACATTCACTGGGCTTCCTGTCAGCTGTGCCGTGGCCGGCGCACATGAATAGGCAGGCACGGCGCTGGGCCAACGAGACCTCAGTACGGGCGCGGGCCGTCGGCCCCCTATGACTCCGGGACGTGCGCTGCTCTCCCTCCACTGGGGAACAGCACGTGGCGAAATCGGTCGTGGCCAGAGACGGGCGGTCTGCTCTCCCAGGCCCCCACGCGGTCCGGCCTTGCTCACGGTTACGTGCCCAGCAGACAGACACCCACGGCCACCTGTCGGGCTGACGAGAGAAGGGCCGGGAAGCGGGAGGAGGAGAACAGAGGCGGTGCCCTGGCCGCCGCCTCCTCAGGCACTCGGACCCCACTGTGTCTGAGCCCCCAGGCTGTGCACGCCGTCCTGACGCAGGCTCCCAGGGGGAGGACGCGTGTGGGGTGAACCAAAGGTCCTGCAGAGAAGGGGACAGAGCTGCTCTACTGTGCCCTGGCCTCCCTCCAGGCCCTAGCCACACAGACCTAATTTTACCAAAAGCTGGAAATAGGATTTCCTCTGCTGACACATGCCCTCTCGGGTCACCCTGTTTTCTGGAAACTGTGTGCTCAGGAAGGGGTTCTCCAATGTGGGCAGCCCTGCCTCCAGGCAGCCTCTCCAGACTGACGGGGAGAGAGAACACACGGGGGGCCCCTGGAAGGGCAAAGGAGCCAAAGCTGCCATCATGTCAACCCTGTTCACAGTCCTCACGGGGAGCGTCTGGCAGCTTGGGGTGAGACCAGGCCATAGGAGAGACTTCCGCCGCCTGGACGTGCTGGCGGCCATGGGTCCCTCGCTCTTGAGAGCTGATGTGAGTCCCAGCTGGCTGAGACCCTCCCGTGTGACAGTCACACTGTAAAACCCACAGGCAAGAGCTGCACGGCTATGCCACGACGGCAGCGTGTGCCCCCAATGGGTCCCATCCCTCCCCTACACAGACCGGAGAACGCAACTATGCACCCATGGGGATGGGGCCCGGTACGCCCCTTGCAGGAAGTGACAGCCCCACAGCACGTGCTGAGTCTCGGGGTACTTCCGTGTTCCTATCTCGCTACTTTCTTCCACGGACACTCCAAATCCACAGGAATCACGAGAGCAGCCTGTCTCTGGATGCCGCGGCTCCCGAGGACACTCGCGGGACCGCGGCTGGGACTGGCGAGCCTGAGAAGGACCAGCGACCTCACACAGCACCAGTGAAGGGAACGCACATTGCTCTTGAGGGCTAGGAAATGCCTGCAGTAAAGCCAGTTTGGGGTAGGAACGGACTGGACTCCCCAGCCACACGTCCCCAGTTTTAACCCCTGGACTGTGAGTGACAGTCCAGCAAACAACGTGCCGACCTTCCGCGAGCTACAGGAGATCCTGCGAGGAGAGCACAGCAGGATCCGGCCAAGGCCTCAACCTCACATTTCACCGCGGGTGGGGTCAGGTCCACCTGCGGCCCATGCCAGCCACCTCCCACCATGGTGCGGCCCAGGATGCAGGGCTCGCAGGGACTCCTCCGTATCCGTGGCCCTGTCCTGGCTCCTGGCTCCTCTACCAGCTACCCGGGAAATCACAGACGAGACCTCAAGGGTGGGGGGTCAGCTCTGAGAGGAGCTAGCGGGTCTGCAGACAGGAGCCAGCTCAAAGCCAGGCTGGCTGGCGGACTCGTGTCCCTACAAGCACAACCACTCCCACCTGCTCAGAGGGCGGCCGACCCATCCACTGTGTCCAGGTGTCCACAAGCTGCGGTAAGGGAAGGATGAGGGACTCGGAAACCACCCCGCCCGGCCAGTCAGGCTGCAGACTCAGCCACAGTAGGTCTGTGCAGGGGTTGTGCAAGGATGTGTAGGGATACGCGGAGGTGTGTGAAGACCATGGAGACAAGTAGGGAGCACAGGATACGTGGGGACATGGACATACAGGGGTATACACGGACACGTGAGTAGCATGAGTACACATTGGGACACGTGGGGTTGTGTGGGGAGCACGGGGGATCAGGAATGCTCAGGGAGCACCGGGGCGCGTGGGGATGCATGGAGAAACACGGGGATCCATGAAAACACATGGGGACATGTGGGGGATGCGTGGGGAGCACAGGGGCATGAGGATGTGCGGGGAGCATGGGGGCACATGGGGATGCATGGGGAGCCTGGGGCGCGTGGGGATGTGCGTGGCCATTGATTGCAGGGGAAGTGCGCTGGAAGCAACTAAACATGAGCCCAGGAAATAGTGCTTAATTTGCCTATTTTTGGTACTAAGTTTTTAATCTTCTTAAAAATTTTAATGATTTTTTGACATTTTTAGAGAAACAATGACAGGCCCTTCGCTGAGTCCTCCCTGTGTCAGTCTGGTCTGGCCTGATCTCACGCACAGGGAACAGCCATCTAGGAGAGCACGTGACCCCACGGTCTGACACAGCTGGAGTGTCCACGAGTCTCAGTCCCTCACCTCGTGACTTACCTGCAGCAACGGATGCCACGTCACACAGTGGCACAACACTAACGCTTTCAGGCAGAGGCCATGGAGAGGGGAGCCTGCAGCCGGGAGGCCACGGCCAGGACGCGGTGGCAGGGACCCTATGGCCAGGCTGCACCCAGATAGCTGACTGCTGGTCTCGGAGGAGCCCAGCGCTAGCCCGTCCCCGGCGCGGTCCCCAGCATCCCATCCGAAGCCAGACTTCAACTGACACCTTTTTAACAACGAAGGCTGGATTCTGGTTCCTGGTGTCCGATTTCCTCATCAGCTTACATTACGTCACGGACTTCTCCTTTCTGGTTCAAGTGAAATTAAAACTTGCTGCTGATCTTCTAAGGCTTTTTGACTTCCCAGCCCCTCAGACAGTCTGGTTAATTTTCACTAACTATCAGCTAAAACCGCCAGAAAACATCTTATTTACAACCTCCCAGTGGGTACTGTTGAGAAGCTTTTCGGTGGCAAGGACGGAACTCACATGCACTGTGTGCTGAAAGCTCGAGCACCTGTGCTTACAATGGGGCACGCAGTGTGTGACGCAGAAGACAACCTTACTAGGGCCGAACCCAGAGATACTGAGAACTATGTCTGATCCCGAGCTGGAAATACACAGACAGTGCAAACCCTCCCTTCCCACGCGGTGAGGATGGCGGACGGCAGGTGCCAACGGGACAGGCCTTCCCTGTACCTCTCAGCCAGGGTGGGGCCAGCCTCACATGCCCGTAACCGGTGTGCAGGGCGTGGGGCCCGAGGTGAGGCGGACTGACACACAACCAAGGGCATGGGCAAAGCAGGCCCCGACCCACGTGCACCCTGCAGCCCCGCAATGGCCATCCACAACCCAAGAGCTGAGAAAACCAGGGTCTTTCAGAGTTCACGGTGTGGTGGCGCAAGGGGCCTGTCCACGGGCTGGGCTGCCACCCACACTGCACTCACACCAGACAGTACTCCCCAGCCCGCCCCAAACAGCGCCCCACCGGGACATCAGCGTGGGACATGTGGGTGATGTACCCGTGGTGTCCACTTACTGGAGGACAAGGTCTGTCCCCAGAGGGACACAGGGTTTCTGACTAGTGAATCGGGACCACCCTGAAGAGTCCATTCCCACATGTGCAAGGAAAGAAGGCTGCCCTGGACAGGCTGGGTTCTGCCCTCCCCGCCCTGCAGGTGCCCGGCCGTACCTCCGGATGGCCACGGTGAGGGCTTCCGGGGAGCTGGCGCACGGACAGATGACCTCCTGGCGCAGGCCTTTGCTCTGGAAGACGTTGAGGAAGGCGTCACAGGACGAGATGGACCCTGCAGGCAAAGGGAGGACAGTCAGCTGGTGGAAGCCTGGGGTCCACGGAAACCGCCCCACTCCCCGAACGCCCCTGGGTCGGGCTGCGGCCAGAGTGCGGAAACACGCCTCATTCACGCTTACCCCTCACGTCACCGTGAGAGATGGTCCGCTCAGCCGACAGAAGCCGAGGGTTACCAGCATAACCCCCGTACGGATACGCCGCGGTGCTGAGCTCGTGGGCCCTCCCTGAGGCTGGCCCTGCCATGCTGCGTGTGTGTGTGCAACGTCCGAACGAAGGGCGGAAAACTCCTCCCGGGTCAGCACACCCAGGGAGCTCGGGGCGTCACCACCCGGCGTGCGGCGAGACCGCGTCCTAACACGGGGAAGCCGGGCGTCGCGCAGGACAGGTGGCTCAAATCACTGTCCCGAAGCAGCTCGCGGGTCACAGAGCTGTTCAGGAAGCTTCGGGAAGCTCTTTGGTCACAGGTCTGTTTGAGGAGACCCGCGAGACAAGTCACGGTAAACCACGTGGCGCGAGTCCCCGTTTGCGAATCAGGCTCTGAGAAAGTCTGTGCTGCTTCAATCTACGAATGTGCACGCGGCACCGCTTACGGACAGAAACACACGCCTCCTTCGCCCACTTGCCCCGGCTCACTGGCTCTCGCCCAGACCAGGCTCACTGCGTCTGGCCTCAACGCAGAGCGGAACTTCTCAAGTGTGTTCGTGGAGCCTGTGGGACTGCGAAATCGCTCTGCCAGGCGGTGCTTCCTACAGGATTTGATAATGAAACTCCACTAAATGATAAATTACTTTCCCAATCAAGAAAATTACTGTAGACCATAAAATAGCAATAATTACTACTTCCCGAGTAGTAGCCATGCCAAGGCCAAGGAACCACTTCACTCAACCCTCCTAAAATTTTATGACTTCGGTACGAATTTGCTGCTAAAGAAAGAGAAGGGTTAACATCAGAAAGTCAGGATCCTTCTCTACGGAATCAGGACGTGGAAACACCAGGACTCGAGCCCAGGACCCCGGGTCCCCGGCACCCGTGGTGGCTGGAGGCTCCAGTGAGTCACGTGGGAGGTCGTTCGCGGAAGGCCGCCTCCGAACAAGGCAGCGACGGGACCAGGCAGAGCAGAGCGTGGGGGCGGGACGGGGAGCTCGAGGCTCTCTCCAGCTGCCACTTACAGGGATTTGCGCCATCGGCCACGATCAGCATCCGCAGGGAAGAGAGGTTGATGTCCCTCTGATCTCTGTGTGCCACCAGCGCCCAGTGCATGTCCCTGGATTTCACACAAGCCACTTTCGCTGCGGGAACAGCGGAGGGAAGGGCGTTAGTCGGCGTGCCGTCAGCCTGGGAACCGCGGACTCGAGGGCCCCGGAGACGTACCTTTGTACTGGCAGACCTTCTGAATCCAGGACAGCGGGTTCACCTTCATCAGCGAGTACGGGATGCTGATGACGTGCATCATGTTCATGACACTCTGGAAGCAACACAGGGGACAACTGCCAGACGCTCGGGGGAAAGGCACCCCACCCGCCAGGCCGGGCCCCGTCACGAGCTCGCCCCTGCTCCACGCGGGGACTGAGAGCACCCTCTGCCGTGTGAGACGCAGAGAGGAGTGTGTGCGTCTAGCAGCAGACGGGCCTGGCTCTAGGAAGCGGCAAGGGAGGCAGAAGCTGCAGGCCCAGAGCCACAGTGACACTGGGTGACAACACCGAGACCTGGCACAGAGCTTCCCACACAGTGACGTCAAGGAGACACTCAACCGGTAGCAGCGACGGCAGCCGCCACAGCAGCCGCCACAGCCTCCAGGCAGGGAGGGGGGCTAAGTGCCTGCCGCACCCTGGGCTGGACAGACCCCACGCAGGACTGGCGCTGCATTTGACGGATAGCAACGCCGCGGTGCAGGGGGCCCAGGGGCAGGCAACGGGCCTGCAGGCACAGAGCGCAGACGGCAAGGCTGAGGCCGGCCGCAGTCCCGGGCCCTGTGCTCACCGCATGAGCGTGCTTGGGGAGCTGCGTCCCCGCATCCTAGTATCACCCGGCATCTGGGGGCAGAGCGGAGCTGCAGCAGGAGGGGCGAGTGTGGGCCCCAACCTCCGGTCCAGACGGTGCTCACAGGCCCCACTCCTCGCAGAGAAAGCACAAGGCCTGCTCTCTGTACGTATGTCCCACTGCTCATGGGAAAGCCACTAGAATTTTCCACCCCTGCACAGACACAGTTCCAGCACAAGACGCCTGGAGAAGCAGGGAGTGCATATCAGCACCGAGGACACACACAGCCTGCCCCGAGCTGTGTTCTGAGGCTCAGCGCATCTTAGAGGACACGGCCACGTCTCCACAAACCCGCCTGCAGCTTCCAGCCGCCCTCACTCATCCGCGGGCACGAACCTCCCTGAGGCACAGGAGCCCAACTGTCACCATGGCCGACCCCTGGAACCTCCCCTCGCAGTGTAAGGGACGAGGCTTCCATCATATTCACAAATACAGACTCACAGAGAGAAAAAGCCCAAGGATGTCACAGCCAAATCGCACGCTAGGGTCGTGCCCCAAACCCAAGACTGAGATGTCACTGCATTCAGAGCACCAGGAGCTGGGAGGAGAGACGCTCTGTTTGCCATGAGCGCCTGGGGAGGGTCCATATGCTCCCTCCCACGGGGGCAGGGACAGGGCTTTGGAAGTCACATTTGCAAACAGCTAAGGGCTTCTAATGCCGACGGCTCTTCTCCCCATGCAGGGGAAGCGGCTTCCCCAAGCCGCCCTGCACACGGACCCTAATTCCCACCGGGGCACCGAGCGCAGCCAGTGTGCCCGGGGTCGCACTTACGGTCAGGATTCCATGCCAGAGCCCAACGTCCTTCTTGAAGTCCAGCACGTTCACTATGGTTTCCGCTGCACAGAGGGAAACAGAGGACATGTACTCCCAGTGGACGCAAGACCACGTCGGTCAGGGGCAGGAGAGGCCTTGAGGGGCAGCCCACAGCATGTCTGTAGACACGGGCCACCTGCCCGGAGAAGCTTCCAGATACCCTCTTGACACTCATGTCCACAGTGAGAGCCTCACATGTCCCTGAAAACACTTCCTGCCTCCTTTTCCTGGACTTACTCCCTCCCCCGGCCTTGTCCTTTTTTAAGATTCTTTCCGTATCCATCATGGCTTCTCCCAAGAAAGGAAAACCTTTCCCAGCAAATGCAGGGTAAAGTCGCTAGAAGACTCAGGCTGGGGT
Source organism: Lontra canadensis (assembly GCF_010015895.1). NCBI lineage: Eukaryota > Metazoa > Chordata > Mammalia > Carnivora > Mustelidae > Lontra > Lontra canadensis. The sequence continues at coordinate 10,141,741 of NW_022631070.1, read as the reverse complement.
TGGGTCACAAAGGAGACCCCAGAGAGCAGCAACAGAACAGTGTCCCCGTGATTCTGGGGAAGAAACGAACGCTAAAAACACAAGGTTGAACACAAGGGCCAGGCTGAGGGCTAGTGACGCCGCGAGTGACGCCTCTACAGTCACGCTTGTCTACCCGCGTGCGCACCAGCCCAGCACGGCCTCGTCCACGCACGGGGCGTCCAGCGAGCCCTCCGCTTACGTCTGTCCACGCTCCTTCCCACGAGGCTGGCCACGGCTCCGGCACTGCGTGCCACCCTCCTCCTGAGGGGACAAGCCACCACACAGAGGCAACGGCTGCTGTCCCACTGTCTACAAGCGCATCCTACTCAGAAGCAAGGAGCGTGTGCGTGTGCATGTGCGTGTGCGTTTCCTCCGGGCCACTCGCCACCGCCACAGCCCCGGACCTCTGAAAAGCAGGGCTACGGAGACAGGCTACAGTCGGGAGGCTGCAGACAGCACTGTAACCAAAGCAAAAGGCACTGGCCGGCTGGTAGTGACCAGTGGCCACATGTCTTGACGGGGAAACATGCCGGGGCCTAGCCCAGGGATTGAACGTTAGCCAGAAGTCCCCACAGCACCAACGAGTTATTTTGTATAAAGGAGATCACTGGGAGGATGGGGGAGGATGGGGGAGAGCGAGGAGAGCTCCTGCTCCGCAGGGGAGGGGACGCCCCAGCCGCAGGCTGCCTGCCGGTAAGTCTCCAGGGCAGGGCGCTGGTCACAAAAGCCCCAGCCACAGGAGAGGGGGATCGGTCTGGACCCCGCGGTTTATGAGCCCAAGGCCATACGATTGCCACGGCTACTCCTGGTGACCCCAGCTCTAGGCCTCTATGGCCGTGCGGCACAGGGGAAAGAACATGCATCCTGGAAACCGCGCTCGGGACTGTGGTCGCCCCCCCGCCCCCAGGGAGCTCACACAAACCCCATCAGAGATTCTGAGGTGCCAGGGAGGGCTGAACGTGGGTTTTTTTTTTTTTCAAAGATCCCAAAAAGACCCTAGCATGCACCGAGGGATGAGTTCTCATGGAATCAACTGACAGCCTGAGCGGTGTCCCCTGATGTCACAGGCGGAACCCTCACCCGGCGTGGAGCAACTTGGAGACGGGGCCTCTGTGCAGGAGAACCGGGTTAAGTGAGGCCACAGTGGTGCGCCTGACCCGCCAGGACTGGTGTCCTGATGAGAAGAGCCACCAGAGCTGTCCCTCCCCATGCAGGGGGAGGCCTGGCGAGGACAACGGGAAGGTCTGAGCTGCGCACAAACCTGACGCCACTCCTGCCGTGGGGGTGCGGGGACGGGACAGAGCGGCCCATGCCCGCCGCCCAGGGACGTGCTCCCATCAGGGCTGGCCCGTACCTTCCGTGTAGCCGCACGCCTGCGTGAGGGCCTGGCAGTGGGTCAGCAGCGCGATCCTGGTCACGGTCACCCCGAGCACGCTCCCGTCCTTGCACGTCTTATACTGAAAAGAGAGCAGGCTGTGCCGACGGGGTTCCGAGGCGACCACGTGCCCACACCCGGCAGGGCCCAGCCAGCCCGGGGTCCGCGCGCCGTCAGAAGCCCAGTGGCCCACCTCTATGTACGCGGTGTCGTTGTTTGCGTCTTTGATGTGTGGGAACCAGTCTCGAGGCGGCTTAGAGAGGTGCTTTGACTCGGTGACAAACCACAGCAGTTTCGGCCACCCTTGGAGACAAGACACGGCGCGTTCTGGCGAACGGCCCCCGGAAGCAGGTGCGCGGCGCCTCCACTTCCTGCGGCCCGTGGCCCCGCAGCACAAGCCTCAGGCCCCACGCATCCACAGCACGATGTCCCCGGCTGCACCGCGCCACACAGCAGGCGACAGGTGACATGCCGCGCGAGCAGGAGTGTGCCGAGGACCCGAGGAGACGCAGGAGCGCCCCACGTGCAGAGTCCCCAGGGGGGCGCGGGAAGTCACCTACCTTTGAACTGCGGGATCTCGCCCGTCGGGCTTTTCGGTAGTCCTTTGTGGCAGGCGTCGCTCGTCAAGGCCACGGTGACTCCACAGCTCCCGAGCAAGAACCCGATCTGCTGGCTTCCAGCATCCTGGGGGAGCAGCGGGGAGAAGGGTCACAGAGCTGGGGAGGACCGGGGAGGACCGGAGAAGACCGCGGCGTCCCTGCAGAACGCGGCCTCGCCCTGGATTCTGGGGAAGAGGGAACCTCCCGGGGGTAGAGCAGTGTGGCTCACGTCCCAGGCTGCATGCGCTGTGGTGGGACCTTAGGCAGGGTGGCAGGGTCGCCCCGCCTCAGTCTCCCTGTCCGCAGCGGGGAGGAGCCGAGGAGCGTGGACGGGGCTCAGCGTGTGGCTGGCACGTGGCAGGTCTCCGGAGGCTACTGCTGGGCCCCCCTGCGGGTCTCAATGACCACGACCGTGAAATGGGACTATCGTGGCAAATGGAAGGCGCCCAGAAAACATCTCCCTGCTTGACGTGGAGCCCGATTCTGAAGACGCCCAGAGCACAGGGCCCCGCTGTGTGATGACGCGTGACAAGGGCGAGCGGAACATAAGGACCCCCTGCACCACCCCCTTAGCCCGGACCAGCTCTCGGTGGAGCGGGGACACGGGTCTGGACAGACCCCCACTGCAGTACACGGACCCCAGAAGCCCTCGACCACCAGCACTGATACGGCAGACCCTGCGGGATGGGGCGCTCCTGGGACAGGCCGCGCGGGGGCTGCCACCACGTGGTCTGGTCGCTAACCACGTCCAGCTGCCTGGGGCACGGCTGCTCAGTGGGCTTGCTTTATGCCCACCGGTCACACCAGCTCGACTCAGAAAACAAAAGCCAGGAAACAGCAGGCGTTCCTACAACCACACGCCACAGCGCGGAAGGCAGGTCACGCTCATGCGTGCCCCCTGCGCAGACCCGCCACGGCTGCACACCCCTCTGCCCACGTGTGCCCCACTGAGACGGCACGGGAAGACCGTATGCGTCTAGCGGTGAAGCCCGCAGCTCTGACATCTAGGACTAGTCATCCAGGTGGTTCGCAGCTCAGCCCCACGGGGAAAGCCCGGAGCTGTGTGGGACTGTGCACCCCCAGCCCCGAGCAGGGAGCACAGGGCTGGCGCCCGACGGAGAGATGTGCCCATTTCAGGGACCTTTCCTTCACGCGGTGCTTCTTCACGTAGGGTTTTTACAGTGACGCAAATGTGAATTTGGGATCACGCTGCCAGACATCCAGACAGGCTCTGAGATCCCCCTCGGTGGCGGGAAGACACTTCTTCATGGGCGAGAACTTGCGGAGACCGTTGACTTCCAGGCCACATGAGCCACAGGGCAGGAGGGTGCGTGCGGGCTGTCAGCCGTGACCTGCCATCTCCCGCCGCTTGCCTCCCCGCCCGGCTCTCCTGCATGTCCTCTCACATCTGCTCCCGACCCATGGCTCATGTGACGTAATCACACACACAGGAGAGCCCGCCCAGAGTGAGAGCCGGGACAGCAGGTGAGGACAGTGACGGACAGAAGGTCGCAGCTCAGCCCGAAATTCAGACCTCGCCTCTGCTCTGCGCTCTGCCAGAAAGGGGTCCTTGTCCCCTCCGTCGTTGAATTCCTCCTCAGAGTGCCCGTCAACTGGGCAGAAACAGCGACCCGGGCCCATTGCTGGACACAGGATTGTCCCCTGCCGTCCAAGCAGCCTGTGCTGCCCCTTCGCACACGGACCCCCTGAACCTGAGCGCACACTCGCCCCCGGAGCCTGCAGCCCGGCGGGTGGATGCCCTGCGCACGGCGTCAGACCCGCGGCCCCCCACATGCCGTCTCCGCAGGCAGCCTCCTCCCCGTCCTCACGGCCGCCGGCTTTGGGAAACTGCATCCCGCCTCAGGAGGACTTTGGCCCTCAGGAGGTCCCTTCCCTGGGTGCCCATGTCCCCGCGCTGCAGCTTCCCCCTCAGCTGAGGGCCCTTCCTCTGACGGGTTGGGCTGTAAGGACGGGGACCCCCTCCCCGGTCACCTTGCGAATAATTCTTTTTGGCTCTTCAAGAAAAGCCAGACCACACCTGACGTCAGCCCATCACCTCCAACCCCCTGCGACACAGAGACGTGCCAAGTCCTGTCCCCCTGTAAGAAGTCTGTCCTTGGTCTGTCCGCTGACCCCTGGGGCCTCCGACAGGCTGGTGTGGACTCGTCCCTCCACCACGGTCTGATCCGTCCCAGGCTCCCGGTCAGGAAGCAGCAGCCACACTCCCACGAGGACTCCAGCACGCGAGAGGACAGCTCACAGAAAGCCCCTCATTTGGATCTGCGGCCCCACGCCCACCAGTGGGTACCGACCCGACTTTGTTCTTTGTCGACGGGGCCAATCACCGGCTCTCAGGAGCTGCGACAGAAGCGGGGCCAAGTGTTTCAGAGGCACGGGCTTCGGGCGTTCAGCTCTGCGGAGCCCTGGGGCCTACAGGCCGTCCTTCCCTGGTCCCACGGTCCTTGGAACACGCCCACTCCGACCCTTCCCAACGGCCGTGCCGTGTCCCCACCAGACTCCCGGAGCAGAGCCCGTGTCAGCTGAGATGCTGGCGGAGCCCGTTCACCGGCTGACGGTGTGCCCGACCGGCCGCGGGCCGTCCTCGAGCTCAGCCTCGGCAGGGCGACGGCAACGGGCTGTGCCAGCTCTGCTGCGACCCCGCAGGGCCCATGGAGGCGACGCCCCCGGCTGCTCCCCACGCCCCGGCCAAGCCCCCAGGAACTCTGGTCCCCCTGCTGCAAACGCCCTGCGGAAAGAGGAGCTTCCCCGCCCCGAGCTAGGATGGAGAATAAACAAACACACGAGACTCGACTGCTCGGTGCATCAGATGGTGATTTGGGAAACGGGCTCCCACCAGGCCTCCGCGGCGGCTCCGTGGCACAGAAGCAGGGGACGGAGGAAACGGTCACACCCTCCATCCTCTTACCCGTTCCAGACGGCGCACTGAAGGATTCTTCTATTTAAAAAACAAGCTTTTTTTAAAACGCTAGTTTTCTTTTTAGGATTTTATTTATTTATTTCGGAGAGAGCACGAGCAGGGGGGCAGCGGAGGGAGAAGCAGGCTCCCCGCCGAGCGGGGAGCCCGACGCGGGACTTGATCCCAGGACCCTGAGATCATGACCTGAGCCGGAGATGCACGCTTAATGACCGAGCCACATAGGCGTCCCTAAAAATGTTTTCTGAGACACAGATGCCACGTTCTGAAGTCACGGCGGCTGAGGAATGACACTCAGTTTGTGGCCTCAGTAAGACAAAGTCATCTCCTGGGCCTGTTTTCCACGAGGAAACGGTCGCTGGAGAGAGGCACTCGGCATTTTCTTCTGAGAAGGGTCTTCAGGCGCTGCACTGCGGGCTGGTAACCCGAGGGTCCGCGCGGGCCGGAGAGCTCGCCACCCGGCGGGTCACCCCGGCAGGGCCAGCAGGTACGGGGAGGCTCTGCCCAGCCCACACCTGAGCGGCAGAGCTCCTCCTCGGGTGCACGCGGCCGCACGGACCCTCGCTGGCCACTGAGGCTCCCCTCAGCAAAGGGGCCAACCCGCGCTCAGCAGGTCCCGATGAACCACCTCCTCCCGGGGTTATCACTGCAGGAGCCTCCTCCACACGTAATGACAAAGAACAGATCACACGCCAGTCAGACGCCACAGGATGCTTCACCTCCTTACTCCCAAGCATCACGAGGTGTGACGTGGTGGCCAAGCTGGGCTTTTGGACTGTTTGCGCCAGCGGCGGCTAAAATGCTGTGCGGAGGCTATCAGGTGGCCCAAAGGGCAGAGGCATGTGCCTCCCTGTGCGAACGGTTCCCTGGTTGTAGACTTGCAGATCGTCACTGTGACACTGTGACTACAGACCTCAGAGCACCAGAAGCCTCGAATCAAGGCCACCAGCCCTTTGCGTTCCCAAGGGCCTCAACCCCCTGCATTTGCGATCATATGTCCCCAGGTCGGTTTTCAGGTAAACTGCCGTAGAATTAACCACGGCACCAGAGACACCTAGAAAAACGTGGCTGTCCATTCAACCCCCAAACCCCTCCACATTCCCAGTCGTGACGATCACAGGACTCGGGTCTCCAGGAAGCACTCGGGGGGCGTCTCCCGCACACGGGGACACCGGTGGCAAACCCTGCAGGAGTCGGGCCACTGGAGGAGGTCCTGAGGTCAGAGGTCGCAGGATGTCCCCGACTTCCAGGGCCACCAGCTGCCCCACCTGACACCGACATGTGCCCAAGATGTCAAGTATGCAACCCCCATGTTTTGTACCCAGGAAGCCAAAGTGACAACCATCCCCCCTCATTTTCTAAGGGAACCCCACATTCTCTCCTTCCGCTCCCAGGAGCGGAGCTGGAGACGTGCACACCCACTCTCAACAGACCCTGAGGCGTCCCCGAGCCACTGGAAGGTGAGGACCCGCTGAGTAGCAGGGCAGCCACAGAGAGGGCTGGGAAACTCTCGGGGCTCTGAGGCTGGGCACGTGTACACTGTGGCATTCTAGAGCTGGGAGCATGGCCCCGCAGAGTTGGCACAAGACAGTTCTAAGGAAGGCTAGCTCGGTCCAGGGTGGAGTCCAAGGGCATAGTCCAGAACACGACAGTGACCGAGGGCGCCACACCTCAGGGCCACCACTCCACCTCCTGGATGACATCAGGCCCTCTGTCCTCAGGGACCATCAATGCCAGCCCTAGCAGAGTCTCCTCCCCTTTTCTTTTCCTAAAGTTTCTCTAGCTCTGCTTTACTGTGGAATGTCATTCATGTGGACAAAAACACTGATATGTGGGTTATGTCCAACGTACGTTTCTTATGCTTGACTGCGCTACAACAGCAAGATTCAGATCTGCAACTGGCAGATCTTGGGTGAACATGGGACTCCATAATGTCCGGGTACCAAAACATAAGCAACAACCCACACCCTCCGAAGTAAAAGGTCCGTCACCTATCCAGACTTCCAGCGTAAGGACACTGAAGGATGACATCATCAAACACTTAAGCACTTACAGGTTACTAAGCTCAACGTTCTTTTTTTTAAAAAATTAAGGTATAATTGACATAACATTCTATTTCAGATGTAAAACGACGATTCTGTATTCGTACCCACTGCAAAATTATCACGACACGAGACTTTTAAAGATCTACTCTCGTGGCCGCCTTCAAATGTGCATGACGCCGTCCCCGTGTATAGTCACCGAGCTGTACTTCCCAGCCCCCGACTTACTTCGTAGCTGGAATTCTGTACCTGCAGCCACTGCACCCACCCCACACACACCACCACTGGCAACCACACATCTGTTCTCTGTGTCCGTGAGTTCTGTTTGTTCCTTTGTTTTGTTTTTTAGATCTTTCTCGGACTTATCTCACTCAGCATACCAAGGTCGCTGCATGTCATTGCAAAGCGAGGTTTCGTTCTCTTCTACGGCCGAGTAACGTGCGTACACAACGCCGCTTTGCCCGTTCATCCGCCGACGGGGGCGTAGGTGGTCCATGCCTTGACCACTGCAAACAATGCTGCAGCAAGCAGAGAGCTGAGTGTATCTTTTCAAATTAGTGTTTTCCTTTTTGTTGAGGAAACACCTAGGGTCATCGCTGGATTGTAGGGTAGCTCCATTTTTAGTTTTGAGGAACCTTCACACGATTTTCCTCATGGCTGCACCAGTTAGCATTCCCAGCAACGGTGTACGAGGTTCCCCTTTCTCCACCTCCTTGCTAAAACTTGCTATTTCTTGCCTTTTTATCTATTTAAAAAGGTATGATGTGATATCTCAATGTGTTTTCTTTAAAAGATGTACTCATCTGACAGAGAGAGAGCGAGCGAGAGAGAGCACAAGCAGGGGGAGTGGCAGGCAGAGGGGGAGGGAGGAGCAGGCCCCCTCCACAGCAGCAGGGAGTCTGAAGCGGGGCTTGATCCCGGGACCTCCGGATCATGACCAGAGCCCAAGGCAGACGCTGAACCCAGAGAGCCACGCAGGCGCCCTCGCGGTGATTTACTTCACACTTCCACGACGATCAGTGACGTTAGGCATCTCTGAGTCCATCGGCCATCTGCGCGTCTCCTCTGGAAAGTATCTATTCAGACGTACTCCCCATTTTGTAATTGCATTGTGTCTTTTGCTACTGACCGCTATGAATTCCACACACATCATGGATATAAGCCCTTATCAGACACACAATTTGCCGGCACTTTCTCCCGTTAAGGAGGAATGGAATCTTCTCTTTGCCTTCTGCGGCTGCTTTCCGTTGGTGCACAGAAGTGTTTAGTTTGATGTTTTCCCACACGCTTGTTTTCGGTTTGTTGCCTTCACCTTTGCGTCACATCAGACTCACCACCCAGACTGATGTCGAAAAGCTTACTTGGAGCCTGTGTTTTCTTCTAGGAGTTTGTGGCTTCAGGCCTTACAATCAAGTCTTTAACCCATTTTGAGGTAATTCTTGTGTACTGGGTAAGAGGGGTTCTAGTTTCATTCTCTTGCAGGCGGCTGTCCAATTTTCCCAATGTCATTGACTGAAGAGACTGCTCTTTCCCCGTTGCGCATTCCTGGGTCTTCTGTCATAAATCCATTGGCGAGGGGCGCCTGGGTGGCTCAGCGGGTTAAGCCTATGCCTTCGGCTCAGGTCACGATCTCAAGGTCCTGGGATCGAGCCCCGCATCGGGCTCTCTGCTCAGCAAGGTGCCTGCTTGCTCCTCTCTCTACCTCTGCCGGCCTCTCTGCTTACTTTGATCTCTGTCTGTCAAATAAATAAATAAAATCTTCAGAAAAAAAAAAAAAAAGATTGAGCATCAATGACTCAAATTCAGAGACTTGAGAGGATAAACTAAATAAAGTGACCAGACCTAAATAAGTAAATAAATTGGCAATACATGTGTGGGTTTACTTTTGGGCTATAATATTCTGCTGACCTATGTGTCTGGTTTTTTTTTTTTTTTTTTAAGATTTCATTTATTTATTTGACAGACAGAGATCACAAGTAGGCAGAGAGGCAGGCAGAGAGAGAGGAGGAAGCAAGCTCCCCGCTGAGCAGAGAGCCTGATGTGGGGCTCGATCCCAGGACCCTGAGATCATGACCTGAGCCGAAGGCAGCGGTTTAACCCACTGAGCCACCCAGGAGCTCCTATGTGTCTGTTTTTGACAACTGCTTTATTTTTTTATTTTTTAAAGATTTTTATTTATTTATTTTGCAGACAGAGATCACAAGTAGGCAGAGACTCAGGCACAGAGAGAGGGGGAAGCAGGCTCCCCGCTGAGCAGAGAGCCCGACTTGGGGCTCGATCCCAGGACCCTGAGATCCTGACCTGAGTCAAAGGCGGAGGCTTTAACCCACTGAGCCACCCAGGCGCCCCTTGACAACTGCTTTAGCTACGATAGCTCCGTAATGTGGCTTGAAACCAGGGAGCCAGGTGTCCCCAGCTTTGCTGTTCTTACTCGACATTGCTTTGGCTTTCTGAGGTCTTCTGTGGTTCCATACAAATTTCTGGAATGTTTGTTCTATTTCTGTGAACAGTGCCACTGGACTTTTAATAGGGATTGCACTGAATCTGTAGGTTGCTTTGTAGAATATGGACATTTTAACAATATCATTTCTCTCAGTCCATAAGCCTGGAATATCTTTCCATTTATTTGTGTCTTCCTCAGTTTCTTTCATCAATGCTTTATGATTTTCAGACTATAGGTCTTTCGTCTCTCGGCTAAATGTACTCCTAGGTATTTTGTTCTTTTTGATGCAAGCATTAATAGGGTGGTTTTCTTAATTTCTCCAATTGTTCACTGTTAACGTAGCCAGATGCAGTCAAGTCTCTATGTTGATTTTCTGCCCTGCTACTTTCCTCAATTCACTGAATAATTTGATTAGTTTTTTTGTAGAGTCTTTAGGGTTTTCTGTATATGCTATCATGTCATCCTCAAACAGATAGTTTTACCTCTTCCTTAACAGTGTGGATGCCATTTCCATCTTTTTCTTGCCTGACTGCTCTGGCTAAGACTTCCAACACATGTTGAATGGAAGTGGCAAGAGGAAAAATTTTCAGCTTTTCACAAAGGAGTAAAAGGTTAGCTGTGGGCTTGTCATATACGGCCTTTATTATTTTGAAGTATATTCCCTTAATGTTCACTTTGCTGAGTTTTTTAAATCAAAAATGAACATTGACAAGTAGACACGTCTCTGAAGAGGACACACAGGTGACCGACAGACACATGGGAGATCAACATCACTCATCATCGGGGAGATGCAGACCACAACCACAGTGAGATGCCACCACACACCTGCGAGAGCGGCTACAATAAAACACCACAAGGAACAAGAGGGGTTGGAGAGGATGTGGAGAAAGGGGAACCTCGTGCACTGTTGGCGTGAATGCAAACTGGTACAACCACCCTGGAAAACAGTATGGAGGTTCCTCAAAAAATTAAGTAGAACTGCCCTACCATCCAGAAATTGCACTGGTAGATGTTAACCCAAAGAAAAGAAGAATACTAATTCAAAGGGACTCATGCACCCTGATGTTTAAAGCAGTGTTATCTACAAAAGCCTAATTATGGAAACAGCCCAATGTCCATCGACTGATGAATGGATAGAGATGTGGTGCGTATATACAGTGGAATACTATGCAGCCGTCAAAAGAATGAACTCTTGTCATTTGCAATGACACAGATGGAGCTAGAGAGTATTATACTAAATGAAATAATCAGAGAAAGAAAAATACCATCTGATTTCAATCACACATGGAATTTAAGAAACAAAACAAATGAGGAAGGTGGGGGGAAGGAGGCAACCAAGAAATGGACTCCTAACTACAGAGGACAAACTGATAGTCACTAGAGGGGTGGGGGCTTGGGGTATGGGTGAGACAGGTGATGGGGATGAAGGCAGCACTTGCTGTGATGGGCACCAGGTGTTTAACAGAGCGCCGAGTACCGACACTGCACACCTGGAAGTAACGTAAGTGCACGTCAACTAGCTGGAATTTACATAAAAACATAAAAAAGTGAAATCTGAATGCCGTCAACGCTCTTTCTGCATCTCTGCATCCGGGATCGTATGATCGTATGATCCTCATTTGGTGAATGTAGTGTGTCACGTTGATTGATTGGCGAATGTGGGCCCATTCGTGCATCCCTGAAATAAATCCCACTAAATAATGGATTATGATCCTTTTAATATATTATTGAATTGTTTACTAATATTTTGTTGAGGATTTTTGCATCTATGTTCATCAGGGATATTGGCCTGTAACTTTATTTACTGATGTCCTCCTTGTCTGGTATTGGTATCAGGGTGGTGCTGCCATACACAATGAGTCTGGAAGCTTCCCTTCCTCTCCATGTTTTGGAAGAGTTTGAGAAGGAGAAGTACTAAATCTTTTTGAACGTTTGGTGGAATTCACCAGTGACACCATCTGGTCCTGGACTTCTGTTTGCTGGAGATCCCCGATCGGAGTCAATCTCCTTACTACTAAGCAGTATTCAGATATTCTACTTCTTCCTGATTCAGCCTCGGGTAGAGAATTTGTATAGGAATTGGGGTCCAGTTTGCTGGCATACGGTTTTCCGTAGCAGCCTCTTACAACCCTTTGTCTTTCTGTGGTGTCAGCTGTAACTTCTGTTCCATTTCTGATTAGATTTGAGTCCTGTTCTCGTTTGCTTGCGGAGTCTAGCTAGAGGTGTATCAACCTTGTTCATCTTTTGAAAGAACCGGCTTCTTGGTGTCCTCGATTTTCCCTCTATCCTTCACTGTCTCTATTCCATTCATTCCCACAATGATCTTTGTTCCCTCTCTCTACTAACTCTAGGCTTCCTTTGCTCTTTTTCTGGTTCCTTGAGGTTGAAAATTAGATTGTTAGAGATTTTTCTCACGGACTAAAGTAGGCCTGTATCACGATGACCTTCCTTCTTAGAACTGCTTCTGCTGAATTTTATATGTTCGTTTTTGTTTAAATTGGTCTCAAGCTGGTTTTTGTTTTTGTTTTTTTACTTTTCCTTTGATTTCCTGGTTGACTCATGGGTCATCCACTGGCATGTTGTTTAATCTCCGCATATTTGTGAATCCTCCCATTTTCTTCTTGTAACTGATTTCTAGTTTCACACCACTGTCGGTCAGAAAAGATGCCCGATAATTCACTCTTCTGAAATTCACTGAGACTTGCTTTGTGGCTTCACATGGGATCTGTCCTGGAGGACATTCCAGATGCCCTTGAGAAGAGTGTGGATTCTGTTGCTTATGACAGGATGGAATGTTCTGCATAATTAAGCCCACTGGTTCGGTGGGGAATCGACGTCCCCTCCCACGGCTGTCCGGGGTCTCTCCCTTCAGGGGTATTAACATTGGCTTTATGTATTTAGTTGCTCCTGTGCGGGGTACATAAATGCTTACAAGTGTTACGTCTTCTCTGCGGACCGATGCCGTAGCGTCACGTCAGCCCCTCTGTAGCATCTGTTCTTCCGTTCTTCTCTTCATCTCCGTCTCCACGGAGGATCTCCGAGCGTCCTCCCGCTTCCCTCTCCGTGTCTGACGTCCGCAGCGGGGCTCTGGGAGGCCGCACGTCGCCTGCTATTGTTTCCTCTCCCCTGCCTCGCTGTTCGCCTCTGCCTTAGAGAATTCAGTCCTTCCACACGTGAAGTAGTTACCGATCAGAAGACGCGAACTAACCGCCCTTCTGTTAACCATTTTTTGACTACGTCTCCGCAGGGTCTCTCTGTTCCATTCCTCCTCTCTTTTTCCTTTGTGACTTGAGGACTTTCTTCAGTGTGACACCTAGATCAAGGAATCCTTTATATTCCGTGTCTCTACTAGAGGTGTCTGCTTTTCGGTCCCCGTAAGGGTCACATAAAACTGCCTGTACGCACACGTGCACACACACATTTACTTGTGTGTGTGTGTCAGTCTATGTTAATTTGATGGCAACGTAAGTTTGAACGTGGCGTAAAACTGATTTGTCAAAGATTATTTGACCATAGAGTTGAGGGTCCATATCTGGGCTCTCTACTCTGTTCCAATGGTCTATGTGTCTGTTTTTATGCCAGTAGCATGCTGTCTTGGTGATCACAGCTTTGTAGTAAAGCTTGAAATCAGGTAACGTGATGCCCCCAGTTTTATTTTTGTTTTTCAACATTTCCTTAGAGATTCGGGGTCTTTTCTAATTCCATACAAATTTTAGGATTATTTGCTCCAGCTCTTTGAAGAATACCAGTGGAATTTCGATCGGAATGGCATTAAAAGTATAGATTGCTCTAGGCAGTATAGACATTTTAACAATGTTTATTCTTCCGATCCAAGAGCATGGAATGGTCTTCCATCTTTTTGTGTCTTCAATCTCTTTCATGAGTGTTCTGTAGTTCCTCGAGTACAGATCCTTTACCACTTTGGTTAGGTTTATTCCCAGGTATCTTATGGTTCTTGGTGCTATAGTAAATGGAATCGATTCTCTAATTTCCCTTTCTGTATTTTCATTGTTAGTGTATAAGAAAGCCACTGACTTCTGTACATTGACTTTGTATACTGCCACGTTCCTGAAGTGCTGTATGAGTTCTAGTCGTTTGGGGGTGGAGTCGTTTGGGTTTTCCATATAAAGAATCATGTCATCTGCAAAGAGAGAGAGTTTGACTTCTCCATTGCCAATTTGGAGACCTTTTATTTCTCTTTGTTGTCTGATTGCTGTTGCTAGGACTTCTAGTACTATGTTGAACAAGAGTGGTGAGAGTGGGCATCCTTGTCGTGTTCCTGATCTCAACGGGAAGGCTGCAAGCTTTTTCCCATTGAGGATGATATTTGCTGTGGGTGGTTCATAGATAGATTTTATGAAGTTCAGGAATGTTCCTTCTATCTCTATATACTTTGAAGCGTTTTAATCAGGAACGGATGCTGGATTTTGTCAAATGCTTTTTCTGCATCAATTGAGAGGACCATGTGGTTCTTCTCTCTTCTCTTATTGATTTGTTCTATCACATTGAAGGCGTAAAACTGAGTTTTTGCCTGCCTTCCCTGTATTTAATGTTTTGATAACGCACTTACATCTTTTTACTTTGTGTTTCCCTCAACGAAGTATTGTAGTTTTTATGATTTTTACTACTTTTGTCTTTTTAACCTTCACTCTAGTTTCAGTTTTATTAAATAATCGATCCATTACCTTTATTCTACGTTGACTCTGCCAGTGAGGTTTATACACTCATTTACTTTCTTGTTACCAATCTCTTTTCAGCTGAAATCAGACCTTTAATGTTTCTGATAGGGCCTGTTCAGTGGTGATGAGCTCCTTCCAGCGCTGCCTGCCCGAAGACCGTCCCTCCTCCAACTCCGAATGACAGCCACACTGTGCAGGGCATCCTTGGCGCCGGTTTCCTTTTCAGCACTTTGAATATGTCCTGCTGCTCCCTCCTGGCCCACAAGGTTTCTGTTGAAAAATCCACAGAGTCTTTGTGGTTTCCGTGTATATAATAAATTGGTGTTCTCCTGCTGCTTTTAAGATTCTCTCGTTAACGTTGACATTTTAATTATAATGTGTCTTGCTGTGAACTCTCTGGATTCACTCGCTGTGATCTCACGGTCTCCAGGCTCCCTGGACCCAGAAATCTGTTTCTTTCCCTAGGTCACGGGTGTTTCTGCTATTGTCTATTCAATTATGTTTTCTCCCCTTCCTCTCTTTCCCTCCTTCTGAGACTCCCTCATGTGAATGCTGTCCCACCTGATGTTGTCCTACAGTTCCCTCAAGCTATCTTAATTTAAAATACACTGTTTTTGTTTCTTTTTACTGCTCTGTGTGAGGGCTGCCGTCCTGTCCTCCGGCTCGCTGACGCCTTCTTCTGCTCCGCTAAGGGGCGTTCCCAGGCAGTCTTCAATCCCGATCCGTTAGCCTTCAGCTCTGGGACTTCCGTCTGGCGCCGCCCCTGCTCTCCGTCTCTGTGGCAGTTCTCGCAGCGCTCCTCTGTGCTTCTCCGGAGTCCAGTGAGTGTCTTTATGACCATCACTTTGAACTATTTATCAGGTAAATTACTTATTTCCATTTCATTGAAGTTTGACCTTGTTCTTTTTTCTGGACCAAATTCCTGTTTCCTCACTTCGTCGGGCTCCATATCAGTGGAGCAGCCGCCAGTCCCAGTCTGGAAGGAGTGGCCGGTGCGAGTGATGGGTCTGCGCCTGCAGCCTGTCCCTCGGTTGTCTCTTGAATTTCTCTAACTGTCTAAGCACAGATTTGTTCCTGCTATGCTCCCATGGTTGAGGGTGTGCCAAGACCCATCCGTCTTCCAAAGGGAGGAATCCACCAAGCACCAGGTTCCAGACTGCCTGGTAGCCGGGCTCTCAGGCAGCAGCTTTTAATTATGCAAATACATGCAGACCTGTGGGACCCTGATCGTAAACCCTGCCGGCCTCCAGACCAGGATGTCTGCAGGGGGCTTCTGGGCTAGACTTGCAAACACCAGGGCTCCAGATGTGTGTGGACCTGCTTTCTCGGAGGTGGCAGTGAGCGGGAGCAAGGTCACGGTTGAGTGCACAGTTTCCCCCCATCTGTGTTCCCTCAGGGTCCCTCCGTCATCTCCAAATGTGTGGCAGACCTGAAGCCTGAGCCTCAGGCTGCAGCCCCGTGACAAGTAAGTAGCTCTTTACCGGGGTCAGACCGGGCATGTTTCAGCGTGCTGTCTGTGCAGGGCTCCGGGGCGGCCGTCTGTCAAGAGCGCTCTCTCCAGGTGATACGGTACTGTGGGGCGCGGGTATGCTAGCCCCGAGCTACCAGAGCCGGCATGCCTGGGAGTTCCCCGGGTGGTCTGCGTGCACCTGCCGGCTTCTGCCAGGCAGCGGGAGAGTGTGGGGCTGCGGCACGCCCACGGGCTTCAGCAGTGTGTCAGGAGTGCTTGGGGCTGGCCTGAACCCCCCAGACAGGAGAGCTTTCGCAGAGCGGAAGTGCAAGGAGAAGCAAAGTGCAGAAATGGTGCGCGTCCGTGCCTCTGTCCCCAGAACCCCAACCCCGCCCTCTGGCAGTGCTCCAAGATGAGCCATCACTTTCCAAACCGCCCCTGCTGCACAGGGCCCCAGGACGAGTGAGTGGAGCATGAGCTCAGTGAGCTGGACACAAGCCCCGATGGTTTCAAAGGCAGGTGCGGGAACCGTTCCCGCTACCGACAAAGCCGTCGAACCCCGCCGAGCCTCAGAAGCCCCGGAACACCTCCGTGCTTCTCAATGCACATCCTGCCCAGATGCAAGACCGTCTAAAAAAAGCCACCTGTGCGCTCTGACGTCACGGGAGACCGCTGCGGGCGGCCGAGCCAACCCCCCGGGGCGGCGCCGGCGGGGACGTACCTTCCTCGTGAGCGGCACTTCGATGGGCACGGGGACCACTTCGGCCAGCAGGCAGCCGTAGAAGGCCACCATGGAGGCAGCGGGGTCGTTGTTGGGAAACACCAGCGCCACCTGCACGGACACAGAGCGGGAGCCGTTAACCAGCCTGCGCGCGCCGCCGGCTCCCAGACACCAAACAGGGACGCAGCCCCACGGCCGCGGGGCCCACGCGCTCGGCGACGACCTCGGGCGCGCGCGGGAAGACACCGCGGTCACGCGCACGTCGGTAACGCGCAGGGCGTGCGCGCCTCCTCTGACAGACGCGGACACGCGCGACCGACTGCCGGTGGCTGGAAGCCCGCCCGCCGCCAGCGTCGTCTGCGCCCGCCCTGCTCCTCCCGCTCCCCCGGGCTCCGCAGGGGCTTCGCGTGCGCCCGGCGGCCTTCGCCGCTGTGCCCTGGCGCCCTGTCACGAGGGCGGGCGGACACCCACGGGGCTCTGCTCTGGTCCCAGGCCAGCTTTCACCCCTCTGGGCCTTCGTTTTACCCCTGTGTCCTAGTGTCGTGAGGAGGGTCGCCTGCGAAGGCAGGAGGCGCAGGCGCATGGCCCGCAGCCGTGAACGGGAACCAGCCCGGCGGTCGGGCCCCTGCACGTGGGCACGGAGGTGGCTTCGCGGACACCTGCTGCCCGCCCCGAAGAATTAGAAATCTGACAGTGTTAACTTGATGTCACTTCTGTTTTATTCCCATTAGGCTCCACTGTCAAATGCCCCCTTTTTTTTTTTTTTTAAAGATTTTATTTATTTATTTGACAGAGAGATCACAAGTAGATGGAGAGGCAGGCAGAGAGAGAGAGAGAGAGAGAGAGGGAAGCAGGCTCCTTGCTGAGCAGAGAGCCCGATGCGGGACTCGATCCCAGGACCCTGAGATCATGACCTGAGCCGAAGGCAGCAGCTTAACCCACTGAGCCACCCAGGCGCCCGTCAAATGCCCCTTTATGTGGCACCTGCTGCTCCACAAACACGTGGTCCGACAGTGTACATGGAGCTCATTCTAGAGTCTGCCGTGCGGCTCACCCACCGCGGACCCGCTGGCTGTCCTGTCCTTGCGGCTCCTCTGGGACCAGCCTTTCCCTTTGGGTCGCTGGGAACGCGTCCTAGGGACAGAGTGGAGCTGTGCTATGACCGCACGCAACAATCTGCTCTGCGGGACCCGCTCCCGGCCCTGCGCATCTCTCCCGCCCACCGGCCCCGCGTCCATGCTCCTGTCCCTCCCTGTGGACAGCTGCTGGCTGCGTGCTCTGACGCTCTCCGGTCCCGGGACTTAACGTGCACACGTCAGTCCTGTGTGACCTCACTCAGAAGCTTAAGCAGTTTCTTCTCGAATATTGTCGTACCTACAAGTCGTGAGTTCTGCTGTGAGCAGCTGGGTAGAGGCTCTGTCTCCATATTTAAATAAGCGAATTGGCACAGAGGGATTCAGACCGTGGCTGGGTACCAAGCAGGCCACGTCTTCAATGTCGGCCAGCAGGACAGCCGGTGGGAAATGAAACAAGACTGAGACTAAGTGAAGGTGTCCTCTCTAGACAGCACTCCTGCAGCTGGTCAAAATTGGAGAACCGAGGGACCAAACCCCTGGAAGGCCAGGAAGAGCCGTCCCGCAGTACTGAAGAACCGTGTCTGGGAAAACCGGCTAAGTGACTCATCCCATCCCGGCCCGAGGAGAGGAGGCCACCAGCTGGACCTCCGGCAGGTCCTGGAGGTTTGTCACAGACTCAGGTATTGTGCCTTTAGCTGACGCGCGGAGGTGACAACACCAGCTTTTAGACCAGGGTCCGGCCAAGCTCAGTGTTCGCTGACTGAGCGCTTGCGAGGCTTCCGCAGACGCCGCCGAGCTGCCCTCCGAAGCAGACGGTCACCCTGCGCACAAGGGACCCGGTAACCGTGGACTTCCTGGAGCACCTGTCCGCGGCGCAGCGTCCTCCCCAGGGCGGAGCACCGAGAGCAACACGGGGACGCCGCCGGACCAGGCCGGTCGTGCTCCCGGGGCCGGCTGCAGCCCAGCTCCGCTCAGACGAAGACCCACCTGACCTGGGCCTTCCCGTCCCCACAGCCGAGTCACCGCGGCCCCTGCCAACGAGGCTACGTCAGAGGAACCTTGCAGAGCTGTGCTAAGGAGGGTGAAGCGTTTTGTGCCAGTGTAAAGTCGATGAAAGCAGAACACAGAATGGTCCGATGGTCTGTCTCTCAACAGCATCAAAGCAGCGGAGGGATGGGGTCAAACACCTGGAGACTAGAATGAAAACGGGAAAGACTGAAAAAAAAAAAAAAAAAACCGGAAAAACTTTCGTTGTTCTGTTTTGCAGTTTGAGGGAGGGACGCCCTCCTTCCGCGTCTGAACGCGGCACACGCTTGTCTTCTGGTGGCTCGGCAGGGACTCCTGGGCCCGCGGGCAGGCGGCACGCTCTGACAGAGGCACGCAGCCCCCTCACGACCACACCCCGTGCTCCAGATGCCGCCGGACCTCAGGACCCGCAGTGCAGGCCGTACCGCGAGTCAAGGGGCAGAGGCACAGCCCCGCGTCTGCTGAGGTCTCGGCTCCTAAAAGCGACTCCTCTTGCTGGGCCCGCGCTCGGCTCTCCTCACAGGGGGGGTTCCGAGGACACTGCTTTGTCCAGCTTTTGGGCCCCACATGGCTTTCCCGCCTTGGCTCTCTCCCACGCTTGCCTGCTACCTGGCCGACAGCCCAGGGCTTGCTCTGCGCTCCGGGAAGACTTCGGGGGTCGCAGATGCTCCCCCCAAAGGAGAAAGCTCACTCTGTCCCCCGCCCGGACAGTCCATCTCCAGCTCTCACCACCTGTTCTGAGGACCTGATCACTTTCCAACGTCTAGAAAAGCGGATGATCCTAATGTGTCTGTATCCTTTCCGGTACGGCAAGCTTCCTGCAGGCCGGCCTCACGGGGGTCGCATCCTGGGGTCTTCCGAGCACCCTCCACACCTCCCCAAACCCCGTTCAGCTTAGGCACACAAATGTGTTTTAAAGGCATTTCCTTTAAAGGTAATTCCCCAACCTGCGTCAATAAGGTCACCCACGTGAAAAATATCTGCAAGTTTTTATGTAAAAGACTGAATATGTTCATTATTCTGGGGAAAATAATGTTTTATTCAAAAGTCATTTTGAACGAGAGTAAAAACTCTGTTTACTGCAACAGGAGGGCATGATCGGTCGACGGCTGGGGTCACGTGTACCCAGTCCAGGTGCCTACACGCCTGTGCCAGATGCTGACGGCACGAACGACTCCAGGATGACTTAGAAAAGTAGTTCCCTCACACCGTTCTGGTCGGCTTTTGCCAGAAAACCTCCTTATCCAGTTTATTCTACCAAAACTGTCCCCCAGACTCCTCCTACCACCTTAGCTGAACAGGGGGCTTTACTTTGTCCTTGTTACTGTCAGGAACCTCAAGGTCTGGAGCTGCCCAGGACCTTGGGCACTCACTGCAGGCGGGACTAAGACCGTCCCCCAGATCAGCGCGAAGGAAGCCATCGCATCACAAAGGGTTGCTGTTGTCGTGAACGTACAAAAGCAGACCCTCTCGGCTATTTCCAAGTGCGCACCTTGGGGCCATTAAGGACACTCGCCCTGCCCTGCAGCCCTCACCTTCCAGAACCAGCTCCAGAACTCTCTTCCTCAACTGAAGCCTCCAGCTCCCCGGCCCTCCCCCAACCCTCCCCCAGCCCCTCCCCTCCCAGTCCCCAGCCCCCAACCACTTCCCCAGCCCCTCCAGGGCCCCCACCGTGCTTCTGTCTCAGGGAAGTTCACTGCCCTAAGCGCCTCCTACACCGGTCCTTTGTGGCTGCCCCATTTCATGCAGCGTAAAACCCTCAAGGGCCGTCCGAGGTTCAGCGTGGGCCAGATTTCATCTTCTTTTTAAGTGCGTGATACTCTGTGAGGGCACCGCACTGCGCTTCTCCGTTCGTCCGTCTGCGGACACCTGAGCTCCTTCCCCTCTGGTTCTGCGAACAAGGCTGCTCTGAGCACTGGTGCAGAAACGTTGCTCAAGCCCCCGCTTCCGGTTCTTCTGGAAGGAAGGCCCGTTGCTGGGTCACGGGGTAGTGTGCCGTGCTTCGTTTCCAAGGGCACCACATACTGCTTCCTGGTGGCTGCACAGGGGACCTTCCTACTGGCAGCACGGACGTGTCTTCATTCTTGCCTCCGTAAGGGACGTGCTGCATCACTGGGGCTTTAACGCACTGTCCCCGAATGAGCAGGGACGTGGACCATCTTCCCAGGGGCGGACCGGCCCCTTCAAGTCCCCTGTCCGTTGTTTCGCCTCTTCTGTTTTTTTGGTTGTTGCTGAATTGTGAGAGTCTCATTTCCAGATTCTGGATGTAACAGATCCAGGGTTTGTAGAAGCGTTCTCTCCCGTCCTGTACGCTGCCTCCAGCTCTCGGTAGCCTCTGGGGCACACGGGAGTCATTCTGATGAAATCCAATTCACGTTTTTGTTTTTGTTGCCTGTGTTTTCGGTGTCGTCTAAGAAATCACTGCCAGATTCTGTGACGCTTTCCCCGGTTTTATTCTCCGAGTTGCACAGTCTTTGCCCTTAAGTGTCTGATCTACCGTGAGTTAACTTTTTACTCCGCAGTAAGAAGGTTCAGTGTCCTCCTTCTGCTGTGGGTGCCCCGTCCAGCACCATTTGTGGAAGACACCGTCCTCCCCCCATTTCATGTCCTAGCTCCCTTCACGGAAACCATCCCCCCGCCAGGCTCTACTCCATCCACACGTCTATGTTGCCGTCAGTACTGCTCCGTGACGAGGACTGTAGCTTTGTGGCAAGGTTGACTCTCAGGATGTGCGAGACCTATAACTGACATCGAAAAGCCGGAGGTCAAACTTGGTCAATAAAAAACATCAAGACAAGGCTGTGACGATCTTTAAAAAATTCCTCCTCATGGGCCCCGTTCTTTGCGTAATTCGAGTCAACGGCAGCTCGTGTCCTTGGCGGTTTGGTGCTTGGCGCCGGCACGTTGATGAAATCAACGAGAGGTCTTTAGGGACAGGGAGGGTACGTCGGAGTTGGGGCTGAAGGTACAAAGCAGCAATGGGGAAAAGGTACAACGTGCAAAAGCAAGACCCCGTGGCTCTGAGTGCAGCCGCACGCCCATGCTGGGGTGCGAAGCTGGGCAAGGGTCTGAAGTGCACGGGGTATAGCGCTGCCACAGAAACCCGAACATCCACCCTGGGGCTCACCAAGGAGGATTGGGACCCGGCTGCTCAGTGAGGGACGGCAGCCCCTGGCCCAGAATCCAACACTGGGACAGTACTGGGACCGGCGGCGTGCTGCCGCGATGATCCGGCTCACTGGCAAGCACAGGCCAAGTTCTACGATCCTGTCTGGCTGCCCAGATAGAGGACACTAGGTGACAACAGGACGGTGGCTGGAGTCCAGGCTCTGGGCTCGGACAGCCGTGGACGTGAGTGCTGGCCGAGCCACTTCTGAGTTACCTGCCTCTTCTGAAGTGACACTTCACCCCGCTGGTCCGAGTGTCCTCACAGACAAAACACGAGAAGGACGCCAGCTGCGCTCGTGCAGTTGTTGGAAGGCTAACGACATCTCGTGCAATTAATCCTAATCCACAGTTCAGGTAACAAAGCCTGACTTAGTAGGGTTAGCACGAGGAGACACCGAACTTGGACTTCCAACAGCAGTGACTTCGCTGGTGCGGCCCCATAAAGAGCACTCACTCACCCGGTCACCAGGTCGCACCATCGGCTCTTGCTTGGTACCTAATTTATGCAGAATGTTGTAAGCAACCTTCATACTTCTTGTCCACAGTTTGCCTGTGAACAGAAACGACAAGGACACTAGTAAGGGAAACGTGCAATCTGTTACGTATCAACGTGCACATTAAACTAGACAGAGCACTAGTCCCTGTTAAGTCTTCAAGTTATCCCGAGTCCCTGGAATCAGGAAAGGAAATCAGAATCAGCAGAATCAGCAGGAGCTGGAGGGGTCGTCCAATCACCCAGCTTCTGTGCAAACTGGCCGACAGTGAGCTTCCTCCACAGCCCCTGACCCAGCGGACAATGAGGAGGACCTCGTCCCGGGACAGCCAAGTACGTCCGAGAGCAGACCGGCTCCAGAAACTGTACCGACGGAAGACCTGGAGAGAAGCCTGTTTCTCTTGCTTCCTCGCGTGATCTCTTTGGAAAGAGATAGTGTTTCCTGAGGGATCCAGGTCACAGAGTTTGGACACAAATTCTTAAACTGCCGTCGTTCCTGGAGGCACGACTTTCGAGAATGTCAGACACATTCTAAGATGTGAAATCCCATGTCCCGTCTGGGTTGTGACCCACTGGTTCCTTGCACCCATCTCTGGCTTCTACTAAGGAATCACTTAGCAAGTAATAACTTTTTGTATCAAACTAAATATGTTCCTAAAGCATTTCCTTCCAGGGTCCCGTGGGGGTGAATGCCGGACACGGAGGGCGGTGCGAGGCGTTAGCCTGCCTGGAAGTGGCCGCTGAGCGCGGGGGACAGTGAAGGGAGCACAGAGAATTACCGTAAGTGAGGATGTACAGCGGCTTCCCATTCGTGTCCATCGTGGTCAGGCAGGGGGCCTTCGGGGAGATGGTCCCCCAGCGCTGCAACGCGGCTTCCAGGGACGGGGGCCAGTTGGTGACTACTCCCAGCTGCTCCCCGCGCATGGCCAGCATCTGTGCTCCCTCCGGCTTGGGCTGGTTCGGATCTGGTTGTTGAACTACAAGCATTCAAACATAAAAAGTTTTCAAGAAAAGTACACCTTATCGGTGCGAACACCGTCAACTTTTTAAGGAGAGCGGGACCCTTACTCAAGGTTACGAGCGGACAGAAAGCACGCATGCATGCTTTTCTAGAATCAGAGGCAGGACCCACAGATTGGCCTCGGGGACAGAGAGGAGGCCTGGAATGCTCACGCTCTCCAGGACAATGTTGGGACGGTGCACAGAGGGACGCCTGGAGCACATGTCAGGGAACGCGTGCCCTGGGTATTGAACATGCCCGAGTTGGGGACAGCAACGGCTCTGTCTACAATATCCTGATTCTGGACTCCAGAGCTCACAGCCTGCTAAGCCCCAGTGCCCTTGAGCACAGACTCGTCCGTGTGAATTTGTCACCTGTACTCTGAACCATTACCACAGAGCTCGTTGCCGCGAGTCGAACACAGACAAGTGCGGTGGGGCACTACTACAATCTTCCAGACTGTTTCGCTGAGGTGAGCTCCCGGAGGAGAGTTCTCTCCCTCACAGTCGCGACTCACAATCCACCTGCTGGCCAGACAGTCGGCCGTGTCTTGCGTGTGGTACAAGGAACGAGGAGACAATGGTTTTGGGTTGGACGTGATACGCCCGGCGCTGCTTTGACCTTGAGCGCAAAGGCTCGTGCACTGAGGCTAGGAAAAGGGCCGGCCTCACGCGCACACACTCGCTCCGCGTTCCTCAGACGGAGCACGTCACCGTGGGCCGCAGCCCGCTGTGCTTCTGGATGGGGGTCCCGGCTCCCGGGACGAAATCCCCCCATGAAGGACTCCACGTGCCTGCGCAAGCGGCTACCCAGCCTGCCTGCTCTCGGCCTGTCTGCAAAGGGGGACAGGGCACACTCCGGAGAAGAGTGCTGTCCACTGGGGAAGGCCGGCACTGCTCGTCTCAACAGGGCCCGGCACAACGGTCTGGGGGCGGCGCGGACACGGGGTGGTGGGTCACCTTCCAGCAGTTCCTCAAAGTCATCCACGAAGAACTCGCGTAACGGCGGCCGCTTCGGTCGCTTGAGGGTGTTGACGAGCTGCTGGATTTTCGCCGACACCCGACTGCTTACAGGCACCCCTGGAAGACGGAAGCACAGACAGAAGAAGGGAGGGAATGGTCAGCGGCCGTGACGCTGCGACCGGGGCCCTGTCTTGAGTGCCCCCAGGACACTCCGCACGGTGAGAGCCCGTCCCCGGGAGGACAGCAGGCCCCGGTGGGGCAGAGGCCCAAGGAACAACGCTCCACGGCCACCGTCTCTGTCAGACCCCAGGCCGGGCCGGGTCCCACCGGCCATTCCTGAAACAAGTTTGTCCCCCCCTTCACAGACTCCGGTCCTCGCTCCAACGGGGTCAGAGAGCCGACACAGCAGGGAGACCCTCCCTGAAGCCCTGAGCACGGAGACTCCTGGTGCTCCCCTGCGGGGCCAGAGCGGTCTGGCGGACGTGCCAAATCCAGGGGGACAGCCGACCCGTCAGGTGCTATCCCTGTGCTTCCTGACGTAAGCGCGGGCACCGGAGGTCCGTGGCGGGCCTGCCTTCTCCTCTCACGGGTGCACAGTGGCCCTCCTCCGTGTCCTTAGTCCCGCCCACCGAGGGCACATTAGGCATCCTGGAGCACAGCTAAAAATGCACTGGGAATCTGGTTTCTTGCAGAACACAGGATACGAGCCTCTAGCATCTCTCCCTGTGCACAGGGAAGAGTGAATCCCGTTTGATAACACAGCTCTGCTTTGTAACAACGAACGACACCATTCTGAGAACCGAGTCAGCGAAATGACTGTTGAAGAAGGCATGAAGTTTAACTTTTCTAAAAACGGGAATCCGTGACCACCACGGTGCTGACACCGCTGGGGCAAACGTGTGCGTCCTCCGCAGGCCCACCTCGGTCTGGGGAGCGGCTTCGAGACACGGACACCATGCGTCTTCCGGGGGAGCAGTCACACCGGAAGCCGGTGCGGCTCGGGGACCGCGACGGGGATATGCGCCCCGAGGGAGGGACAGCACACGCACAGCATGGCCACGCGGGCCATCTCCACAGAAATCGCACCTCCTGTCCCCTCCACCCTGTCCTGGGAGGGGCTGCGCTCATAAGAGCAGGACACAGCGTGAGGCCCACGTTCCAGTCCGCTCCGTGGCTGCACCGAGGGCGGGGGGACGGCGTGCAGCCCCACTGCCGGGCATCATCACCGCTGCTCATTCTCTCCAATTTGGAGGAAAAAGCCCACCTCCTTCCGCAGCCCACGGAAACCACACCGGCCGTACGTGCCGACTACTCAGTTCTACATTCAACTTCTCACTGCCCATCTAACAACCACTCTCGGGCTTAAGGCCTCCAGGGCGCTTCTGAACTGAGCCAACATCGGTGATCGATCGGCACGTCAGAACCTACAGAACGCCTGCTCCCGCCCAAGACTGAACTTCCTCCACAGCACGCCGGTGTTTCTCCCGACGTAGACACGCTCTCTGCTAATGTGGGGACACTGTGCGCCGCTCGCGCCCTGCCACCCTCCGTGGGAGCCAGGACACAGGTCAGAGTCCGCTGCACGCAGATGGCCAGGGGCAGGAACGGGGTTATGAAGGAGGCACCGTGCCCGCCGGGGGACCTACCGTCGCCTGTCTCCATGAGCTCCGCGTTGCCATACTTGGGCGCCGTCCGCGACGTCGTGGAGCCCTGCGGCCTTTCCACTTGGATCGGATGTTCTGAGGTGTAAGTCGTCACGTCAGGAGGTGCAGAGTGATTCTCTAGAAAGAAGCAAATCACAGGTTTTCTGATCGTCACGACTGAGCGACTCACGGGGTTTCACCAACTGCCGCGTCCCAGGGAAAGGCCGGGTCTGCGTCCTTGTCCGCAGCAAGTCTGGGCACGAGGGTCATCTCTAAGGTCATCTACGTTGCTCAACACGGACCACGGTCGGCTCCCCTCCCAACGTGAAGGTACAGCAGAGGCAGCGGAGAACTCAAGCCTCACAGGCAGATTCTGGGGTCTCCCCCCAGCTCTGCGTGTGCCCCCAGGTCGTGGGGAGCGTCTTAGCCCCTTGTGCCTCACTGTCCTCCCCATGAGGGACTACCACGGTCAGTCCCCTGCAGGGCCTGGGAAGTGAATTAAACGTACAGAAGGCTCTCACGAGGTTGGGTGACGGAAGGTAAGCATTCAAGCAACGTCGGCAGTTCTGGTGCACAAGATTCCGAGTGACCACGTAACGTACGTGTTTACGTGCGTGTCCGTCCTGCGTCACACACACCCCGGCGTGCCTGCACACGGACACGTGCACGGGGCTGGGGTGGCCAGCGTCCCCTGCGTGGTGCCTGGCCCCGGGCTCGTAACTGACCCCCTGCGGCCCATCACTCACCTGTCTGTGCTTCCGCTTCCTGTTCTGCGAGATGCACGTCGTGAGCCCAGCCCTGACCGCGAGGCGGCCAATGTGCGACGGGACTGCTGGGCACAGACACAGTCGCGAGAGGACAGGCCGCAGCCGCAGCACGGTGTGAGCGAGGCCCGTGGTGTCTCCATGTGGGGTTTCCCATGGGGTCTCTATGAGGTGCCCCAAAGCCCCAGAGCCACAGCCACAGGCCCTCAGCCATCTTGTCCCCCTTTGCCAAGAGGATCCGTCCTGGTGGGAACCATGCTGTGTCCCCTCACAGGTCACACATGCAAGTACTCATGCCTATGACCTCAGACAGGTCTCCACAGAGGTCACTAGGGCGACCCTAAGTGGACGTAATGAGGGTCCCCCTAAGGAGATCGGGGTATGGAAACATACAGAGAGACGATCACGTGAGGACCCGGGGAGGGGATGGCGTCTGCGCCCCAGGATAGAGGCCTCTGGAGACACCGGCCCTGCCCACGTGTGCAGCTGGGGGTCCCGGCCCCCAGGAGGTGGGACGAGAATCTCTGCTGTTGGAACCCCAGCGGGGCCGCTCCGTGACAGCAGCTTGAGCAGACTCACCCCTAAGGGCAATTTCCTACATCTTAGCCCAGAAAGGATCACCTCTGAGAGGGGCGAGGGAGGCCGCTCTGTCCGGCCACGGAGGGACACGCAGCAGGGGTTCTCGTCCACGTTGGGACTCAGCGTCCACCCCTTCACCAGCCCCACGTGCTTCTGCCAACGCGCTTCCCTGCACCGGAAAACGCGATCTGCTTCTCTGCGGCTACACGGGGACTTGCTGGGGTCTCCTACTTCCTGTGAGGACGCCGCAGTCGGAGATGCATCACGAGCGAGACCCCCGCCGGCCACCTCAGCGAGGCGGCGGGAACGGGAGCTCAGCGCGTCATGCTTTGATTCAGACCGACTCGTGAGCCAGTTACGCTGCGGCTGCGTCATGGGTGACGGCCCATCGGGCTTTGTGCTGGGAGCGCTGTGGGGTCTCCTCTCCGACGTGGGGAAAGAATGATTCTGACCCATCTGGCGACAGGAAAATAGGAATAGCGCAGCTGGGGGACTGCAGAGCGTTGTCCACATTCGTCTGTGTACCACCTTCTCCTCCGTGTGGGTCGCTCCCCTCACTGCCGGCCTGCTGGGGCATCAGAGGCCACGCTGCTGCGAAACACACTGTGCCCTGCTCTGATGAAGATCGAGACACCACATGAGTAACAGACACTCGAGATGCTGACAGACAAGAACAGTGGACTCCGGCTGGAGGCGCAGCTCAAAGGGCCGAAACGCCCATCGGCTCCCGGCACAGCCACGAATGGCCCCATGCAGCAGGAGCACCTGCCCATCAGCTCCCGGTGCAGCCACGGAGGGCCCTGTGCGGCGGGAACACCTTGAGATCCTCAGGGCGGGTCTGTATCTTCCAAGCGAGTGAGTGCACTGGTTCTTGTGTCCATTTCCCAGTCCTTTCAAGATCAAGGAAAAAAACGGGGGCCCCCTTCCAGCCACCTGTCAAGGGTCACCTCCTCTGCTGAGAACCGCCAGGTGGGGCCTGCGTCATCAACGCTATAGGACTTTGTTCCCAGCAGCTGATGGTCCCTCCAGAGGCTTGTAATTCAAGCTGGTGCAGGCCAGGGGGGAGGGGTGGCAGGGATGCGGTTTGGCCGTCCTCATGACCCGGTACTGGGGTCCCTCTCACTCCCCAGATGCCTCTGGGCGTTCTGGCCAGCTGTGCACTGGTTTCCATGGCACCTGGACAGCTGTTTCTGGCCAAGACCATCTCAGGGGGCAGGCTGGTCCCCGGCTGAACCTGGAAACCCCCAGTTCCTGGCCTACATCCCCAGCCCCGTGTGGCTCCTCAGGTCCTACGCAGACACTGACGTGACACCACGCCAGTGCACAGCCTTGGCGCTCAGCCAACGTTGGAGAAATGGTCTGAACGGTGAGCGAACAGGGAGTAAAGAAAGGAACGCGTGACAAAGCCAAAGGGCCTCCGCTCCCAGCCCCGGCTGACAAGCAGCTCTGCTTCTGCCGGCGTGACAGGGATGCCCGGGGCAAGTGGGGAGAGACCTCACTTTCGAGCTGTGTTAATTACTTCTCAGTCCCCAAATAACTTCTGAGAGAACAGGAGGAAATTAGGAAATCCGGCTTCTGCCCGTAGCAAGCACGTGCTCGTGGCCCGAGGACTGCTGTGGGTCCCAAGCGATGCACTCGGAGGAGCCCAAGCATCACTCATGCAGGATGGCCCCAGCCCGAGGGCCCCACGGTCACCCTCACCTCCGTGACCACGGACAGGGAAGCAAGAAATGGGCTGTCGTACCTCAGACCGCCCCGTGCACCCCGCTGCTCTGGCTCGCAGCCTTCCACGTCGGGGTGGAAAGCAGGTGTCCCGATGAGGTCGTGCAGGGCCTGACCTTGTGGAGGGAAGGAGCTGGCCTTGGAGGGGCAGAGTACCCACTCGGCGGGGGCTTGGCCGGGCCGCTCCCTGCCTGGGTCTACCCCCGCACGGCTGATCAGGACGGGGGACCCGCCCTGCATCCCTCCCGCCACCAGCCTAACCTGTCGCTGCTGGCGTCTCCCACGGCTCAGGAGGACTGTCCGCAGACCGCGGCTGGAGGTGGGTGGAGGGCTGGGTGGTCTCTGCACCCACATGTCTCCGGCCCAGGTCCTGAGTCGGGGCTGACTTCAGGAGGACCGCCAGCTTCTCCGCCCTTGCACACGGGTACCATGGGATCCCGAGGCCAGGACAGCACTGGCAACACGGGCCCACACGCGGATATCAGAACAGCAACCTTCAGCTTCGCACGAGAGTTTCTTGACTTTTATAGCCACAGACTGAAACTCCGGACGACAGGCTGCAGCTGTCCCAGAGCCTCCACAGACCACGGACCCTGTGGGGTGTGCTGGGGACATGGGAGGCTTCACGGTTAATGCCAAGTCAACTGAGCTTTCGTCTGGAAAGGTGTTCCCTCCCGTGACAAGCGGGGGCTCCTGCACCCCCAGGTCTGTGGGGTCCTGCTGACCACGGGCCCGCTGGGCACCTGTGGCTTCATGCCCACGTTCCTGGGCCTCAGTCTCCCCTCCGTGGAACAAGGGGTGCTGGGTTCTCGCCGGGCCAAGGGGACCACATGACAGGGCGCCCTGACCCCCGGCTAGGATGTCCATGCCCTCGGGCGTGTCACCCAGGCCTGGAGGCCGCGCTCTGCCTCTTCTGCCTGTACGTGGGCCTCTGGGAAGCTCCAAGAGAGAACGTGTGACACTCACAGGCGTCAGGTGCAAATGGCTCTGGGACGCCTTTCTGAGTCCAACGCACTGTTGTTGCGCAAACGGCAGACCTGAGCAGGTGCGTCTCCCGTGTGCAGCAGGCGTGACTGCGCCAGCCAGCCAGATCCTGCCCTGGCACGGGGTGTCCCATGCATGAGCCAACAAGATGCTTCCGGACCTAAAACCCATTACTTTGATTCTGAGCATAAAATCCAAAGTCACGGCATTTCTGGGAAGGGACAGGAGCAGTTCTGTGTCCCAAAACGACTGAAGAAGCAGCAGGGCTTGGAACCGCACGGAAGGCAAGGGTGGGAGGTCACAAGGGGCCGAAACTATCCTGACGGGAGACGGGGCTGGGAGCAGTCACAGACATGGACGAGGCTTGGCATGTGCAGCCACCGAACACAAGGACGTGACACACGTGGGGCGTGGGCACAAGCTGCTGCAGAGCCCAGGTCGCAAGCCTGCTGTGGGGAGGACGGCCTCTCCAGCAGGCTGCTTTCGGGCACGGGGGACCCGTGTGCCGTGTCGGGAGGCGGTCTGCAGTGGGGGCTGCAAGGGATTTCACGGTGGGAAACGCAGATCCGCTTGTCGGTGAGGAGCAGGTAGCCGTGAAAGCTGTGGGGTGCGTGGAGTCAGCAAGAACGTGGGGAGACAGGAGCCACTGGGGGAGGCAGGCACGTGGTGCGGGCCAGGGGAGGCGGCCGTGAGCAGTCGGGGCCTCTAAGCCGGCCTCCCGGGACCCAGCATCAGAGGAAAGGATGAGCCTCAGAGGAGCGAGCTCCGCTCTCCAGGGAAGGAAACAGAAGACACAGCGAGAGCCAGGGTGATGTGTGCGCTGGAGCGGCGTCCACGGCTGGAGAACGCTCCCCGAACAGACAGACAGAAGGGCGGTGACGGTCGCCCCCCGTCCCCCAGCATTTCTACAGATGCCAGCTTTCTGCCCAAATTATGTGACAACACAGGACAGGCTTGCGTGAGGAGCTAAGGGTCCCCCGTCGGGGTGGCGCTGCGGGTCCTGCTTCCAAGCCAGGCTCCCCCTACCATGTCACCAGAGGAGACCTGAGAATTCCGTAACCCATAGCGGAGTGTCCATGCTGGCCGGTGTGGTGGGCTCTGCGTCCGCCTGTCCCTGCCCATCGACCAGGAGCCTGGCGTAGCGCCCCTGGAGCCGGGGGTGGCCCACGGCACAGCATGGGGCGGCCTGACACCAGCTTTTGTAAATAAAGCTTTTCTGCCACACAGACATGCCTGCCCACTTGCCATGCCCGTCCCAGCGAGCAGAGCAGGCCAGCTCAGCGGACACCGTGGGCCCATGCAGCCCACGTCATTTAGTCCACGGCCGTCTGACGGGAAGGCGCGCCGCACGTGCGGCCACCGGGGAGCTCTCGGGGTGAGGCTGCACGGGCGACCCAGGCCCCCGCGTGCACGATTCACCAGCGTCCCCGTCCTCGCTGAGCAGCTCAGGCTTTACCGTAACTGCTCGGAAAGTACCGATAGAGACGGTGAGAGAATTCGATACTTTGGGTGACTGCACATAAGTGAAAGGGTAACTGATCACCGTGGTGGCCATTCGAGGCCTCAGAACAAAGGCCTCGGTAGAGAAGCTTCTAGACGTGAATGCGAGCTGCAGGCTCTGGGCTCGCCGGGCAACGTGTGGGGAGCGCGGTGGCCTCTGACCTGTTCCTCAGGGGCCCAGAGGAACCCTGAGCATGACGGGCTCGACGACAGCACACGGCGATCCCACCAGTGAATCCTGAATGCCCCCGAGACAGCAGCTCCCCCCACGCATGTCTGCGAAGGATACGCGCCCCACGTGGGCCCACAGCCCCGTGACGGCGCCT
The DNA here is from genome assembly GCF_010015895.1 of Lontra canadensis. Lineage (NCBI taxonomy): Eukaryota > Metazoa > Chordata > Mammalia > Carnivora > Mustelidae > Lontra > Lontra canadensis. Next base: position 10,110,233 of record NW_022631070.1, on the reverse strand, counting down.
CGGACGCGTCGGCCGGCAGGGCGCGTGTGTAGTGACTGGGCTCCTGCAGAGGTCCGTGCGCCGGATGAAGCAGTCAGACGCGAACCCCAGGGACCACGCCTGTGCTCTGCGCTGCTCCGCCTCAGTTGGGGACAGCCTGAGCTGCTTCTGCCACGTGTCCGACGCACAAGCGCGCCTCCTGGGGTCGGAAGCACTCCGCCAGTCCTCCTCGGCTTCTGGTGTCCACACGGGACGGCGGATGTCTTACTCCTCTGTCTCCCTGTTGTCGCGAGCCCGCTAGCACACAAGGTTCTGAATAAATACGTCCTAGGAGCGACCTGGAACCCGCTGGCTGTCACTGTAACGAGGGCCCGCAGCGAAGGGTTCCACCCCTGCCTGACGTGTGGGAGCCCACGGTGCACGGGGCGCATTCTGCTGCGTGTCTGAACAGGAAGGTCGTGGCGGCCCCACGTCACATGCCACGCGAGGACCGACGGCAAGCGGGGCTGCGGGAAGGAGGACTTCCTGGAAGGGGGCTTGGTACTGAGCACGGAGCTGGCCTGACCAGGGGCTGCACGTGAGGGGCCCATGCGTGTCGTCACCGTGAAAACCCACAGCAGCCTGGGGTTTGCAGAGTCTTCTGGCCTCCAGGCCCTGTGACCGTGGGATCCCTCCCTGGGTCAGGCAGAAGCAGCGCCCACCACTCTAGGCAAGCACCTCGTGGGCAGGGATGAGAGATACGGGCCGCAGTGGCTCCACTCTAAATTCCTTCACACGTGCATGCACACACACGTGCGGACACGTGTACACACAGGCACGCGCACACACACCTTCGTGCCCTACACGTCATATGGTTTCGACAATACAGGGTCCTCTGGCTTTCTTCTTCTTTCTTCTTTCTTCTTCTTCTTCTTCTGCTTTGCCACAGAATTCTCATTCCTTATTCAGGATTTTATTGTATCCTGCCACTGCTTTCTTTCAAGACTTGTCCTACGTACGGAGAATGTCTAGATACTCTAGGAACTTATCTTTGTGCCCAACTGGGAATGACAGTGGCGTCACACGCCGTAGACTCTGTTCAGGCTGCCTTGAGATGCGAGGTCCGTGAGTCACGCCATCTCTTATAGTCTGGATAAATTTAATCCTCCAGCTATAATTTCCTCCAGCGTTTCACAAGAAACATCACAGAGGGAGACCCGAAGGCAGTGATTAATCTGAAATTATGTGTTTCTCCTGGTAAGATTCTGACACTTCCTTACAAGTGAGCAGAGTCAGTGCGCACAGGCTTCCAAGGCTGGCGTGGGAGGCAGAGGTGGAGGGCCCCAGTCCAACCACCCCCAAAGGCGCCACTGCGGGCTCGGACACACACGCAACACAAAGCCTAACCCACATCCCGGTCACGCAGCTCTCTCTCGTTTTTAACGGACGCTGGTTTCACACAGAGGCTCTTGGCGCTGCTGTCACCCACGGGCGTGGAACTCAGCTCTGGTAACACCACTTGGCAAGGGGCTGTCGCTGTCCAAACACTAAGAATTTTCCCATTTCCTCCTTTTTCCTCACCGCAGCTCTGAGAGGTACAAAGCAAAGACATCATTGTTCCTTTTTTTCCCACTAAAAGACCAGAGCAGGAGGAAGTAGCTTCTGAGGGTGCCAGCAGCGGCCCGTGTGGGGACGGAGGCCACACCAGCTTCCGCAGGAGACCAAAGAGTGCACCTCTGATTCTTTTACCAGCAAAGTTAAAAGCTGATGCATTTAACTTCAACTTCTTTGGAGTGAGTGCTCTTGGGGCGAAGTCCTAAAAAGTGGTGTGAATTTCTGTGAGCTCTCGCAAGCGGCTAAAAATCTGGAAACAAACACCCGTGAGTCTGAGATCTCCATCCGGCACTCAATTCACGAACGTTCCCTGCTGTCAGTTTGCGATTTCTGCAGACACGAGGTCTAATGTGGCGAGGGCCCTGCTGTCAGCCACGGCACAGTGAGGGGAGTGGCCTGCGGACGAGGTGATGGGGTCCACGGGCGGTTTGAATGGGAGCACCCTGGACCCCAGCACCACACCCAAAGCAAGTCCGTCAGCGTGTGAGGGATCTTGACTGGGAAGCTCGAAGGTCTTAATCCATCGCTGAAACGGGGAGCAGGGATCAGGACGCCACACCTGCCCCACTTCCCAGCAAAAGGAGCGTCAGGCACCGCGGGGACAGAAACACCCGTCCTAATTCGCCCACGATTCCAACAGCTGCATGGCTCACCCAGTGCGCTCTCTTCCAGGCCAGGAAGCCTTCCCTGATCTCCTTTGCACACGACTTTCAAACATCTCGGGCAGTGCCTCCTAACTGTGTGCCGGTCCTGCCAGACGGGACCTTCCTCCGCACAGAACCCGCACAGGACGGCCCCTGGACCCGCCCCGAGCCTCAACACCCCGGGCAGAGAGCTGTCTGCAGCAGAAGTGACAAGAGCCCCCACGTCCCCAAACGCCACCCAAAGTAGCAGCAGACTCACTGAAAACTGCTACGACTCCAGGCTGAAGCATGTATTAGTGTGAGGGGAGGACACGCGGACACACGGCTCCGGGTGCCCTAATGAACGAGCACGCGTTCCCTTAGCAGCAGAAAGCCCCGGAGACACGGGGGATGGTGAGAAACAGCGAAAGCAAGGGTTTCACAAAAGCAGCCAAGTGGCCCAGGAGTCGGAGCTGGGCTCCCCGCCATCCCTCGAATGGATCCCGGGGCCAAGAGGCTCGTACAGACTCACACCGCCGGGCACGGCCACTGCTCTGCAAGGACAGGGAGGCACTCACCTATGTGCGTCTGGGCCATGACATCAGCCAGCCGGTGGGCGGCGCCACTGCCCCCACTCTGGGTGGAGGAGGACGAGGTGGTGGAGGTGGTGGAGCCGTGGATGGCCTGGCTGATCCAGTGCTCCATGTTGATGCTTCCCTGGCTGGAGGTGGGCGTCCCCTGCGAGTCCCCCTGCACCGAGCCCTCGTCTTCCGAGCCGGACGACGTATCTGTGAAAGAGACGAGCTCTGCGCATCACGGCGAAGACACGCCCCAGAGCCCACGCCGCCCACAGACCCGCCACACGCGCCGACCGTCCAACACCTTCCCCGGGAACCCTCTCGAGAAGCCCCAGCATGTCTCAGATCACACGATTCTGTAGAATCACGAGCTCTCCGTCCAGAGCACCCCGAGTGAAGAGGCCACAGGTTTCGCTGGTTTGTTCTGGTGTCACCATCTCAAACAAAGACGTACCAACGATCTGCCTCACTCAACAGTCTGGGCAGAAACCAAATGCCTGCAGCCAGTGAGAAGGCCGGGGCAGCCTTCTCTGAGAGCGGAGAGCTTCCGTGTGTTTCACAGTGTGTCTGTGGCCCCTTGTCGTGACCTGAGGCATGTCTCCGAGCTATAATCCATTTTTAAATTCAGTGTGAATGCAGACGACCACGTGCTTCCTCAAAAAGGAAGATGTCAGCGGAGACGACGGTGTGCAAGTCAGAAGGACTCCCATCTCCCTCCCCCAACCTACGTGTGCGAGACCTTGCTTCCTGCTCCGGTGAGGATAATACATCATCATGTTACATATTATGAGCAAGCGAAATGTATTTAACGTTCATTTCTAATAAAATTTTTTCACTATTTACTAATTCTTCTCCTCTGTGAAAAATGCATCTTGGACTGAGATAAAACATGTCACTTTGTCCATTAAAATTAATGGAACTATTTTCATCTAACAGGACTTCCCCAGCAGAGAAGTTTTCAAGAATTAAATGTTGCTGTACTTCTTATCTGAACACCCGCGCAAGAGTGAACTCCGGGTCCTTCCGTGGGGACTTAGGTACGAAGCCAGGAGGGATGAAAGACCACGAGAGAAACAAAAATTTGTCTCACATCACGGCACAGGATTCTTTTGTCCCCGACACAACAGCATTTGTGAAGTACATGCACACGCACACTTTGTTAACGCTGGGACACGACCTGTGCTATCTGGACCACTTCTGAAAGTCCGTTAGGAATTTGTTAGAAAAACAGCAGCCATAGTGGGGGCCGGACAAACCCTCTCCCTCCATCCCGCCTTGTAAAATAACAGGATTATAATTTACAGAAAAATAAAATCGACACTTTTGTTTGTATTCAGACCCAAGACTTCTTTTAGTTTTTTTGATTGTGCTAAAATACAATCTAAGATTTACTGTCTTAACCATCTGCAAGAAGATGGGTCGTATCACACAGTCTCCTGATCTGTGCCGGACCCCACCACCTACTGCAAAAGGTCCTCTTCATCCTGCCACTCCGAAACTCTGTCCCCACCAAACAATAACCCTCCACTCGCCCCTCCCTGCAGGCCCTGGTCACCACCATCTTACTTTCTCTCTCTAGGATGTGGGCCACTCTATGTAACGCGTACGCGCGGAACCGTCCAGAGTGTGTGTGTGGGGGGGGGGGCTTGCTCTCAGCATGACGCAGGACATCCTCAGGACTCTGCCACGGCACAGGGCAGAATCCCCTTCCTTCCTAAGGGTGAGTTATATTCTGTCTCCCTTTCCCTTCCGCCTCCCCCGGGGGTGGTCGCGGTGGCTCCCGTGCCCTCCCCATCATAGCACTCCTCCGAATACGGGTGTACACTCACCTGTTCGAGGCCCTGCTGTCAATCCTTTTGGCTACAGACCCAGAAGTGGAGCTGCTGGGTCATGTAGTAATTGCATTTTTAATTCTGTGAGAAACTGCCATCCTGTTTACCAGACGTAGCACCTTTTTGCGTTCCCACCAACGGTGCACAAAGGTTCAAATTTCTCCATTTCCCCACCAACACGTGCAATTTTCTGGGGTTTTTTGACAGTAGGCGTGGCTGTGAGGTAGACTCTCACTATGGCTTTGACTGCGGCATCTCCCTGACAATCAGTGATGCGGGGCACTGTTTCTTGTGTCACTGGCCGTCTGTCTCTTGTTGGGAAAGATGTTCAAGTCCTCGGACTTGGGGTTTTTGAGAAACGCGTTTACCCACGTAGCCATCCAAATTTCACCGTCTCCCACCAAGTGCTCTCACGCCTCTCTCCTGCCAGTCTTTCATTCTCACCCCACACGTTTTTTATGAGAAAACCACAGAAAAATATCCCTGTGACACAGACACAGAAATCCTCAAGCAGCGTTCGCAAACCAAATCAAACAGCATGTAAAATGGACAGAGCACACCAGGGCCAAGTGCTGACACTCAAAAGGTAGTTAATGTTATAAACCATATTAATAAAGGGGGAAAACCTCAAGTTAACCCTGAAAGCCACAGAAAAAGTATTTCACAAAATCTGACACTAACTCATAATAAAACCTCTCAAGAATGCAGGCATAGAAAGGAACTTCCTCAGGGTGCCTGGGTGGCTCAGTGTGTTAAGCCTCTGCCTTTGGCTCAGGTCATGGTCTCAGGGTCCTGGGATCAAGCCTCGCATCGGGCTTTCTGCTCAGCAGGGACCCTGCTTCCTCCTCTCTCTCTCTGCCTGTGTCTCTGCCTACTTGTGATCTCTGTCAAATAAATAAATAAAATCTTAAAAAAGAAAAAAGAAAGGAACTTCTTCAATCTAATAGGGCATCCGTGAAAACCCATAGCTAACACTGTATTTAACGTTCAGACTGAACGTCTTTCCCCTAGGATCAAGACTTAGGTAAGGATGACTCCTCCTATCACTTTTATTCAACATTATCTGCAAAGCTCCAGCCAGTGAAATACAGCAAAAAGACAAACTTAAAGGCATCCCGATTGGAATGGAAATATTAGATCTGTCTTTAGTCACAGATAAAAAGGTCCTCTATGAAGGAAATCCCAAGGAACACACTAAAGAATTCTTGAATTAACAAATGTTTAGCAAGTTCAGAGGATATAAGATAAATATCTTTCTACAGATAACAGGCACAATTAAGGGAAGGCAAACATAATTTGCAAATTGTGTATCTGGCAAAGGACTTGTAGTCACATTATATAAAGGACGCCTACTTAGTGAGAAGACAGACACATTCATTTTAAAAATGGGAAAGCGTGTGGGCACTTAACCAATGAATATATAAAGTAGCAAATAGGCCCATTCAAAAATGCAAATTAAAACCACAATGAGGTGACGTCTTGTATCCACTGGAACAGCTACAATAAAAAATACAGGCAATACTAAGTGTTGGTAAGGATGTTGAGAACTGGATACCTCACCTATTGCGAGTGGGAAAGGAAAACGGTGGCAGCCATACGGAAACAATTTGGCAGTTTCCTGAAAGTTAAGCATCAACTAACCATAAGATTCATTAATTCAACTCCCAGGAATCTGCTCCAGAGGAAGGACATACGTGTACACAGACACAGGTACACACACGTGGACGGCAGTCTTACTCATGATGGCCCCAAACTGGAAACAACCTCCAGATCTGCCAACCAGGAGTGGATACCCCAAAGGTGGCACACCTGACAGGGCACGACTCGGCGACAAGAAGGGATGAACTGATGGGACAACAGGGAGGAGCTCGGACACATCATGCTGAAGAAGCAAGATGCAGAAGTATGTATTTCGTAATTTTATTTATAAAAGGTCCAGACTATCTATGGAGGCATATAAATAGACCAGTGACTCTTTATGGCTCAATGCGAGAATGGGAGTTAATTGGAAATGGGCACAAGGAAACTTCTGGGGAGATGGAAACGTCCTAAAACTAGACTGTGGCAACGGCTGCATAATCCACACAATTATTAAAAACCCTTGAGTTACCAACTTCTAACAGGTTAGTTTTGTGGAATGTAAAGTATTTCCTCAAGAACGGGATTACCGATGAATGTGTGTTCTACAGCAGTGGAGCATAATATTCTGTGAATATCAGCTACATCAGGTCGGATGATGGTGTTCTGACAACTCATTATTTAAGGAAGGTATTTTTTAAATCTCCAATTATTATTCTTGATTTTTCTATTTTCCTTTCATTATGCCAGTTTCTCCCTTATAAATTATAATGGCTCTTTTGGGTATATATTCATTATTGTGTCTTTCTGATGAATTGTTCACTTCCCATTGTGCAAGGTCCCTCTTTATATCTCGTGCTACCTTTGTCTTGCTGACTATTTGTCTGATATTAAGAAATACTTGTTTGCTTTACATTTAATGTTTGCACTGCATATTTTTTCAAGCTTATATTCTTAATTATACTACTTTTTTTATTTAAGCGTGTTCTGGTTAGCTCAGTTGGTAGAGCATGCAACTCTTCACCGTGGGGTTGTGGTTCGAGCCGAACACTGGAGGAAGAGTTTACTTAAAAACTGTAGGCTGTGTCTCCTACAGATGACATACGGATGTATCTTCTTTTCTTTTTTTTTTTAATCCAGTCTGATAATTTCAGTCTTTTAATTCAGTGTTTGGTCCGTTTACAATTATTGTAATGACTGATGTAAGTGGACTTAAATCTAACATTTTGCTCTTTGTGTTCCATTCATTTCTCCTATTTTTTCCATCTGATGATTTTTTCCTGTCTTCTTTTTTTATTATGTTCCATTAGCCAATATATAATACATCATTAGTTTTTGATGTACTGTTCAGTGATTCATTAGTTCCTTCTTCAATTAACTGTATTTTTTATGTTTCATTTTATGTCTTCTATTAAGTTCTTACTTATACTTCTTATTTTTTAGTGACTGATGTAGGGCTAACAGTATGCATCATTAACAGACCCATATGGGGTCAATAGTCTAACTATTTGCTCTTCAGATCTGACACTATAAACTTTCTCTGTGAACCTCTACTCATAACACACCTGACGCTACTCATTTTCTACTGTTCACTTTATGCTTCCTACTTCCCAAAAGTAATAACCATGCAAGTGTAATTCCATGTACCCATCTTTGTCTTATGTACTGCTGTTTTAAAGCAAATTACAATAGGAAAACATAGTATTCCACATTTACCCAACTACTTACTGTTTCCAGTGCTCTTTTTTCATTTTTATAGATCACATTTTTTGTCTAGTATCATTTCCCAACAGCCTAAATGACATCCATTAACCTGTTTGCCGTGCATCTCTGCTGACCCCATATTCTCTCAGTTTTCATGTATCTCATTACGTCTCCATTCCATCCTTGTTGATTAAGGGTATTTTCTCTGGATAGGAGTTGACAGTTTTGTTTTGTTTTTTCCCTTTAGGATTTTAAATATGTCCTTCTGTTGCCTTCTGGTTTCTATGGTGTCTTCACAGCAGTCATTCATTGTTCATATGATGTTCTCTTGTACATAATGTTTTCCTCTGATTACTTTCAAGATTTTATCTTAATCTTTCAATTTCAGTACACTATTATGAACTTAGTTATGACTCTTTTTATACTTATCCTGCTTTGGATTCATTGAACCTCTGGGATCTATTAGGTGGCATTTTATACCAATCGGAGAAGTTCTTAACTCTTAAATCTTCCAATAGCTTTTCTGTCCTGTCCTCACTGTCTTTTCATTCTTGGATTCCAGTTAAAAGTAGGTTAACCTTGTACCACAGGTACTGAGGTTCTTCTGTCACCTTGTTTGATTGTCTCCCTGTTCTTCGGTTTGTTAATTTCTCTTCATCTCTCTCCAAGTGTACAGTCTCCTTCATCTTCTTCTCCAATCTGATGTTATACCAATCCAGTGAAATTCACCTGAGTGAAATATCCTTTCTCTGCTCAGCTCACACATTAACACAATATTTTCCTTTAGTTCTTAACCTATTTTTATTTGATTGAATATTTAAAATCACAGATTTAAAAACCCCATCTTCTGTTATTTCAAACACCTACGAAATACGAGTCTTATAACATAGTTTTAAACCTTACAGTAACCACATTGAAAAGTCCATGAATAGATACAATTAACTTTAAGAATGCATTTAACTCAAAATATTCAAAATAGTATTATTTCAATAAATAATAAATGCAAAAATTAAACACCTTCCAGTGATTTTTTTATTAACTCTTCAAAATCTGGTGTAAATTTCACATTTACAGCAAATACAATTGAGGCCAGCTACACGTCTTAGTGGTAACCAAGAGCACGACGGAGGCCATCTTATGTTTGTTTTATTCTGACTGCTTTTTCTGTGGCCACAGATTGCATTTCCTGTATCTCTTCATATCTGGTGACTGTTTACAGACTAGCAGACATCGTGGCTGCCATGTTGAGACTCCGGATTCTATAACCTTCCTTTAAAGCCTCGTGATTGTTATTTCAGCAAGCAGGTCAATTACCGGTTGATCATCTTGACACTGAGCAGACTTGGAGTTATTCTTTGCCAGTGTGGATCTGTGGAAAGCTCTAGTCCCCTCTCCTGCCTGAACCCAGATCTCCGCCTCTTCAAGGCCGCAGAATGGCCAGTCTCACTCAGATCTCGATCCCTGGGCCACGGTCTGAACATTTTCTCCAGGCAAAACAGCGGTAACAGCGGGCTCCGCTCCCAAGTTGTCCTGCTCTCAGGATGACCTTTCACTGTGGGAGGCCCATGGCGTGCAACCACTGCCTCGCTCATCTGCGGCAGCTTTACCACTGCTTACGGCAGCCAGGGCAGTCTAGTACCGGCTATTTCTCTAGGGGGAGAAGCAGAAGTGCCAGCGAATTTTTGTTCTATTTTTGTGTAAAAAACAAAGGAAAGCTTCTCCTATAAAAGACTGGCAGTGTAATGATCCTAATTAGATCTTTTCTAGAAACCATGGTACTGGTCAGTGACCACTCCTTCCACACAGAAAACGTAATCTTCAGGAACACGCTCTGAAGAGCCGCGGACACGAGATAGGCTCTCACCAGCATTTACCTGCAGCCAAGGAAGACATGAGAGAGACGAAGCTGAGCCCTAAGGTTTTGCTCATGTACAGCTATGAACATGTAGACGACTGCCACGCACAAAACAGGCTGCGAGTACAGATTGTTGCGCTGACGGTGCTGGCATTTGATTGTACAAAACTATCCCACATGATGTTATCACTTGGACTCTCACGTGACTATTCACGAAAGGTATTACATGGTGTACAAGAAAGGGCTAGTCAAAAAATTAAATGCAAAAATTTCATCAAAAATAACATTTCCAGTAATGTTCTTTTATATTTTGCAAAGATATCTGTACAATGTTTGATTTTCTAAAGTTTTGTCTTTCATCGTGTGTGACAAGATAACATTTCTGAGGACCGATTCAAAATGTGAAAAGGCACATATGAACCATCCCGTTGCTCCTTGCATTTTAAACTCATCATTTTTCATAAAAAAGTAGCTCAGAACAATGTCCATCTCTGTGAATGCTGTCTAGTTCTAAACACTTGGTTTAAGTGGGTTTGTTACCCTTGGAAATCCATTCTGTTTGTTACAAAAACATAAACAAAATCAAACTCTTCACCACATTAACAGAGTAGAGAGTCCACACATAAACCCCTGTTGATACGGTCCGTGAATCTATGACAAACGAGGCAAGATGATGCAATGGAGAAAAGTGGTGCTGGGAACACGGGAAAGCCACAGGCAGAAGAATGAACCCGACCACTTTCTTACACCACACACAAAAACACACTCAAAATGGATTATAGATCTAAGTGTGACACGGAAAACCATAACACTCCTTAAACAACAGCCAGCAGACTCCTGGACACAGGCCTTAGCAATGTTTTTTGCATCTCTCTCCTCACATGGGAGAAACAAGAGCACAAGTGAGTAATGACGACTCAAACTGAAAAGCTTTGCACAGTGGGAGAGACCATCGACAAAGCAAAAAGGGAAGCTACTGAAGGGAAGAAGGTATTTGCAAATCACGTATCTGATAAGGGGTTAATTCCAAAATATACAAAGAACTCCTACAACTCAAGACAAAAAAAAAAAAAAAAAATCCAAACGATCTGAGTAAAAAGCGGGCAGAGGACCTCAACAGACCTTTTCCAGAAAAGACATCCAGACAGCCAACAGACACGAGCGGAGATGCGCAACGTCACTCATCCTCAGGCAAATACAATCAAAATCATGCATCACTTCCACGTCTGTCAGAATGACTGGTACCAAAAAGACAAGTACAAGGGTGGGGAAGGAGGTGGGGAAAGGGGAAACCTTCTTGCACTGTTGAGGGGAGTGCAAATGGTGCATCCCTTCTGGAAAACAGTACGAAGGTTCCTCAGAAAGCTAAAAACAGAGCTACCCTGTGACCCAGCAATTCTGCTTCTGGGTATTTATCAGAAGAAAATGAAAACACTAACTCAAAAAGACATAAGCTCCCCCGTGTCTTCTGCAGCGTTATTTACCATAAGCAAGACACGGAAACCGCCCAAGTGTCCACGGGCGGATGACTGGATGAAGACGAGGGGTACAGATTCACAATGGCATGTTACTCAGCCACGAGCTATGACCTGGAGGGACCCTGGGGGCATTATGCAGAGTGAAATAAGTCACAGAAGGACAAATAGTGTATGTTTTCACTCATGTATGGAATCTAGAAAAAGCAAAACAAATGAACAAACAAAAACCAGAAAGGGGCCCAAATATGGAGACCAAACTGGTGGATACCGGAGGGGAAGTGGGCGGGAGGGACAGAACAGGTGACAGGGACTGAGTGGCACAAACTTCCGGGTATAAAACCGGTTGAGTCTGGTGACACAAAGCGCAGTGCAGGGATCACAGTGGACAGTCTGTGCCGACGTCGAACGCCGACACGGTGACCACACGTATCACAGGGAGCGGAAACGCTGAGTCACTGTGTTGTGTGCATCTTGGAGTTGAGGTGCTTCTGCTGGTCTCACTGCCTGCGGACACTCAGGACTAAACGTCAAAATACTCCAAAAAGTGTCGCATACGCTCTTCTGTTCTTACTGTGCAAGGTGACTTAGGTCTGCGGAAAGGCAGAGTGGCAACAGCACCACGAATAACACTGGAACCCAACTCACAGACAAAACACCAAATAAATTAGGCTCAATCCTTCACGTTTTCTAAAGGTACTGGATACTATAACTTTGTGCTTCGGTTCTGAAGGTCATCAAAGGAAGACTGCAATGATTTGGGTAAAGCGAAGCAGAAAGCCACTTAGTTTGGGGTCGTCAGCAGGCCCGTGGACCAAACTGGCCCTCTACCGGTCCTTGTGAATAAAGTTTTATCGGCACACAGCCACAGCCACTCACGGACATGTTGCCTGTGGCTGCTGTCACACGACCACAGCAGAAGTGAGCAGCTGTGACAGACATGGCACCGTCCAGAAACCAAAGGACCACCTGACACTGCAGGAAAACGGTGAGGACCCTAGGCTGAGGTAAATGCACACATTTTCCGCTCCCTTTGGTTTCTCACTATAATGTCACGACACGTTTGTACGCGAAGAACCGGGAATGCGTACGGACCGATCGAGGCAGAAGAGCAGCCCAACCTCAGTTACAGCTGTGGAGGCACAAAGTCCCCTCCGGCTGCGTGAGGCATTAAGGAGAGTCTCACACAACGTCAACGGGCTGCACTGTTGATGAATCTCCACGAAAAGATTCCAACGCAGATGGCACAGACACAGCCATCACGTTCATCTTCCCTCCAAGCCGGGCTGAGGGGTACACGCCGGCCTGCCGGCTCACGACGTCGGAGTCAGCGCGCCCTCCGTCCCACGCTACAAAGCCGGGGGCCGGCCGAGCGAGGGGAGCGATTCCGAGGCCCACGCGTCACGTCGGGAAGCAGGCAGCGGGCCCGCCGCTCACCTGGGGGCGTGTAGGCGTCCATCGAGGTCTGCACCACCAAGGACCTGCGCTTGGAAGGCATGGGCACCGCCATCTTCCTCTCCTTGTGCTTGGCCAGTGCCGCCTGCACGGCTTCCGTGTGGACGTCTGAAAGACAAGGACAGCTTGGTCAGCTCGTTGTTCAGGGACGTCCTGAAGGCCCCGTCCTTTTCTCCCCTTCGGTCTGGTCCTTGAAACAGCCGATCCTCCTGCAGAAACTGTCACAGACACACAGGTGGGGAAGGAAGGAAGCGCCCCGAAAGCTGCAGAAACGACAACCAAATTCATCCAGACTCAATTATCCCACTTTCTTACCCCAGAGCCCGTAAAGAGAATCACATACTGGCCGCAAAGGGCCGTCCGACTTTTCCTCCCTCAGCGGGCCTGCGGGAATCTCCTCAGAGGCCGCCCCCGTCAAACCTCGTGATCCCGTCCACGTTCGGCCACGCGGCCGTGGGGCGCCTCACAGGCTGCGGCAACGATCTCCACGGACGACACCAGACTCTCAGGGACCGGTCGCTGTGTTTGGCCTTTTGGGTATATGAGCCCACTGGACTGCGCACAAATCCTTACCGAACGCCGCCCCTGTAAGCGCCCTCGGGGCGGGGCACGTGGAGGACCGGGCGGACAGGAGCTGTGTGTCACGCAGCTGATTTCCAACGGCTAAGGGACACCCAAAAGGCAGTCATCTGGGGCAGGAGGCCTACTGCGCGGGGAGGCCAGGGAGAGCCGTGTCGGTGTGAGATGTGACCAGCATTAATAAACATGCTGTCAACGTGCTCCCCGGGCACAGACGAAGCGCGGCTCCGGGCGTGGAAGGTGAGTCAGCGGCAGAGAGGACACCGCCCTGGGGACGGACACGCCAGGACGAGGGCTTCTGAGGGGTCCAGGCAGCCTGGCTCCCGCGTCACGTCTGACAGGGAGGCCGAAGTCAGGCGCTTGGGCTCCACATACTCGGCCCCACGAGGCCACTGAGGAGGCAGCCCCGGTACTTCCCGGACGAGGAAGTGCAGGCGTGAGGCCGTCCCAGGCATTCGCATGACAAGTGGCACCGCAGGATGTGAGCCCAGCCACGAACCCGTCCACGGTCCACACCCTCCACCGCCAAACACACCACGTCCCCGCGATTCCTAGGAAATCTCCCGCGGACTAGCATCTCAGAACCGAGGCCACCCCGCCGCCCCCCGGCCCCTGCAGCCCACACCTCCTCTTGGAGGAAGTGTGAAAAGACCCCGTGGAAAGAAGAGCTATGAAGCGGGTCGGCACTCATTCGCAGGTCAGAAGAGTATAGAATGTCCATGCAGCGAACCGCTCAGGTCTTCAGTACAACTACAAATTTTAGCTCGTGGAGATGGGCCCACGGGACCACCGCCCCCGCCGACGCACAGCACACGTCCATCAACCCACGTTCCCGTGTGCCCTCCCAGTGCACCCCACCCCGAGTAAACGCCGCCATCGGGTGTTGCGACCAGCGGTCCTCGGCTCTCGGCCCTCACACAAACAGAATCGCAGGCGTCAGAGGACCTACAGATTTGACGCGATCGCAGTCGTGCTGGATCCGTTCACCCACGCGGCTGCGTGTCTCAGCACATTGTACGGTCTGACCGGCGCGACCTAATGCAACCTATGAATGTATCGTAACTCGTTTACGTCTCCGCTTGTCGGATGTTTGCATCACGTCCCGGTCTGGGCCATCACGAAACACCTGCAGCAAAGACGTGCACACGTGTTGATGGGGCACGGTCATTCCTCTTCCCTAAATGTCTAGAGAGAGGTCATTGCTGGGCTCTCGGCAAGTGCAGATTTTAATTTTAAAGAAATCACCAAACCGCTCGCCAGCGGTTACGGTAGTTCCCATCTCCGTCTGCCGTGCAGGAGACTCCTTAGCAACACCTGGTACTCTCGGGCTTTCCACAGCAGACGCCATCACGGCTGGGGAGGGGACTCTGACGGGGGGTGTTAGTTTGCATTCAACCGATGGCCGAGGCCGAGCTCCCGCCACGGGCCTGCCGGACTCAAGTGCGCTTCTGTTGTCAAGTGACTGTTCAAGTTTAGTCCAGCCTTTGAACTGCCTTTTCATGGCAATTCACAGTAGTTCTTTATATATCACAGTACACGTTGTTTCTAGGTGTATGTTTTGAAAATATTTACCCTGAATCTGTGGCTCACCTTCTCACCCTTACTCGTATACCACAGGAGAAAATTTTAATTTTCATGAGATTCACTCTAATCAGTGACTTTTGACTGCTATGAAATCTTTCCCTACCCCAAGGTCCAATAGATATTCAAGTTTCTTCTGGAGGCATTCGTTTTTTAGCATGATGTCCTCAAGGTCCATCCACATTGTGGCATGTGCCAGGATTCCGTTAAGGCTGAGTTCTGTTCTCCTGTACGGCTACGACATGTCTCCTTTACTGATTCAACCGTCAATCAGTATTTAAGTCGGGTCCACCTCCTGGCTATTGTGAATATGCTGTCCTAAACACTCATGTGTAAACTACCCGTTTGAGTTCCTGCTTTTGATTCGTACAAATAGATACGAAAACGGGGATTTCTCAGGCTTCCAGGGAGGATGGCAGGTGGAGCGGTTCCAACTGTGAACACACCCAGGTGACAGCCACATCAGGGTAACTCACCCAGAATGAACCCCTAAGACCAGCAGAAGAAGCTCTCCACAGTCGATGGTAGATCAGTAGGAGGAGGGACAGAGACCCACCCCGGGACCAAAAGAGCACCATGAGACTAACCACGAACAGGAGGGAGGTCACGAGTGTAGGGAAGGGAGAGGAACAGACTCCACACCAGCCAGCCCTGACGTAGGGGAGCCTGTATTGGGAAGACAAGGCCCCATAACACTGGGCTTTGAAAATCAGTGGGGCTGGGCTTTGTGAGTTTTTACAATCAGTGGGGCTTAACTCAAGGCACTTTAAAACTCAGCTTACCTCTGGGAGAGCCTGCGGGCACTACAAGCAGTCCCTGTGCCCGAAAGGACAGCCAAGCAAACAGCCCATTGAGACAGCTCAGAGATAGCGGTGCAGAAACCTCCTCAGGGTATTCATTTACTAACCACAGATCGGGCCCAGGAGGGGCAGAGACCTTCGGGAGAATTCTTCAAGAACACAAGAACTGGCAGGCACCATTCCTCTCCTTGGCCCGGGTCCAGATGCCTGGACACCTACAGGAACCAGCATCTACACAGGCTGCCTCACGTGCTGACAGTCCACCACACCCCACCCCTGCTCTCCTCCAGACTCGTTCCACCCAACCTGCCCCACCCTGCAGGCAGCCCTCCGAGGGGGCTCCAGTCCCCATCCGGGTCTAACACCCAAGGCCCTGCCATCACGTTATCCTGTGGATCCGCCCCATCCAACAGTCCACCTGACAGGAGTCCGCCCAGAGCGGCGCTTCCCTCATCTCACTCCACAAACAAGCCCATAGGGACCAGCACCACGCCAAAGGGACAAAGGACAAAGGGACTCCTGCCAAGGAGAGAGGGGAAGATCACCACACACACCATGCCAACGGCAGCCCCAGCAGTGGGCCCCACCCAGCAACAAAAGCCTCGTGGGGGCAGCAGAAAGAAGAGAGTCCTGGTATTCAGCTACGGCAACCTCCACAGTCAAAGTGGGGTCCGCTATCTGGCCTGACCGCTGGCCCCAGCTCCAGTGAAAGCCCCTTAGGGGCCGGGGCGAGGAGAACACCGTATAGTCTGGTGTGACTGCAGCCCAGTACACGGCTAAGAGGAGGCATCAGGTCTGACTCAGGGCATCCAAGACTGGCCCCTTCCAGCAGAGGGACCCAGCGCTGCCTCCAACAGGCAAATACGGTCACTGCAGGCGACTGGGAGGCACATGCAGCTCAAGTACATCAGGGCGCAAACAACACCCGCAGGAGAGGGCTGGGGTGCACAGTCTGGTGAGCAGGGGCACAGTCCAGCACCTTGAGCACAGGCCTCTTCAGAGGCCACTGCTTTCAAGATGAGGAGACACACCTGACTTCCCTGACAAAGGAAAACAGACCTGGCGATTGAGACAAAATGAAACAGAGGAGTATGTCCCAGATGAAAAAACAGGGTAAATTCAGAGCAAGAGAGTTCAATGAAGTGGAGATAAGTAATATGCCTGTTACAGAATTCGAAGTAATGATCATGAAGATTTTCACCTGACTTGAGAAAGGAGTGGAGGACTCAGAGAGACCAAAAAAAAAAAAAAAAAAAAAACCCCAAAGAGAAAATATAAAAATGAACTAATCACAGAAGAACTCAATAACTGAAAGTAGAAATACACTAGATGGAATAAATAGCAGAGTAGAGGAAGCAGAAGAACAGAGCAGTGAGCTAGAAGACGGAGTACTGGAGGCAAGCAGGCTGAAAAGCAAAAGAAAAATGAATAAAAAATGAGAATAGATAAGGGAACTCAGCAAAACCATCAAGCATAATAACATTTGCATTACAGGAATCCTTCAAGGAGGAGAGAAAAGAATTTTAAAAGCAACAAGAGAAAACAGTTACATACAAGAGAAGCCCCATAAGGCTATCAGCTGATTTTTCAGCAGAAACTCTGCAGGCCAAAAGGGAATCGCATGATATATTCAAAGTGCTAAACGGAAAAAAATCTGCAGCCAAGAATATTCTATCCAGCAAGATTATCATTCAGAAGAGACAAAAAGAAGATAAAGAATTTCTCAGACAAATAAAAGGTAAAGAAGCTTATCCCCCCGAACCAGCCATATAAAAAGTGTTAAAGGGAATTCTCTGGAATGTTAAAAATCATAACCAGGAGTAAGAAAATTAACCAAGGAAAAAACTTCACAGATGCATACAGACACAATAAAAGTAGTAGATTAATCATTTATAAAACCAGTATGGAGGTTAAAGCACAAAAGCAGGAAAATCAAATATGTCTATAAAATAGGTCGGTCAAAGGATCAAGGGATTCACAAAAGGATATAAAGTACGACATCACATTCATAAAACATGGTGGGCAGTAAAGACTTAGTGCTTCTAGAATGGGTTCAAATTTAAGCAACCATCAACTTAACGCAGACTGCTATATGCACAGGATGTTATGTATAACCCTGATGGTAACTATAAATCAAAAACTGCTAATAGATACACAAAAAACAAAAAGAAAGGAATCCAAGCATATCACACACACACACACACACACACACACACACACACACACAAAGTCAAACAACAAGACAGGAGAGAAAAAGGAAAAGGATCAAAGAAGAACCATAAGCCCAACTGTAAAACAAGCAACAAAATGACAATGGCACATACTTCTCTGTAATTGCTTCAACCGTCAATGAGCTAACTGGTCATCAATCAAAACAGAGCGTGACGGAATGGAT
Organism: Lontra canadensis; assembly: GCF_010015895.1. Classification (NCBI taxonomy): domain Eukaryota; kingdom Metazoa; phylum Chordata; class Mammalia; order Carnivora; family Mustelidae; genus Lontra; species Lontra canadensis. The sequence continues at coordinate 10,092,206 of NW_022631070.1, read as the reverse complement.
AAGAAAACAAGACCCACATCATGCCGCCTACAAGGGAGTCACCCCAGACCTAAAGACTATGGATCAAAAGTGAAGGCTGGAGAAACATTTCTGCAAATGCAACTGAAAAGAAAGCTGAGGTAACAATACTTCAACAAAACAGACCTTAAAAAAAAAAAAAAAAAAAAGCTATAACAATTGATAAGAACACTACGTGCTCCTAAAGGCAACAGTCAACAAAAAGACACAACAAATGTGACTACGCGCCCAACACGGGAGCGCCCAGACACATAAAGCAGCTATGAACAAACAAATGAAGAAATGACTGTCTTACAACAGGAGTAGGGGACTTTAAGACCCCGTCTTACCTCAGTGAGTGGGTCACCAAAGGGAAAATCAACAAGGAAACAGTGGCTTTGAATGACACACTGGAGCAGCTGGAATTAACAGATATGCTCAGAACATTCTATCCCAAACCAGCAGAATATACATTCCTTTCAAGTGCACGTGGAGCATTCTCCACATGACATCACATGGTAGGCCAAAAAAGTCTCAAAATATTCAAAGATTGAAGTGCTTCCTATCACATGTCTTTTCTCACAAAAGGACACAAACAAATGGATATTTTACAAAATGCTACTAAACAATGAATAGGTCAACCAAGACATTGAAGAGGAAATAAAAAAAAACACATGGAGACAAAGGAAAATGAAAACACAATGGTTCAAATTCTCTGGGATGCCACAGAAGCTGTTCTAAGAGGGAAGATTATAATAATACAGGACTACGTAAAGAAGCAAGAGATATCTCAAATAAACAACCTAACCTTATACCTAAAGGAGCTAGAAAGAGAACAAACAAAAGCCAAGAGAAGGAAGGAAATAATAAAGTATAGAGAAGAAATAAATGAAACAGAGACTAAGAGAATGATAGAACAGATCAATGAAACCAGGAGCTGGTTCTTTGAAAAGATCAAAAAAACTGACAAGCCTTTAGCCAGAATTATTAAAAAGAGAGAGGAATAAGACAAAATCAGTAATGAAAGAGGAGAAATAACAACCAACACCAAAGAAATACAAAGGGTTGTGAGAGAATATCTTAAAAATCATACACCAACAAACCAGATAACCTACACTAGAGAAGTTCCTAGAAACAAATAATCTCCTGGAACCGAGTAAGGAAGAAACAGAAAAGTTTGAACAGACCAGTTACTAGCAACGAAACTGAATCAGTAATCAAAAATCTCCCAACAAACAAAATCCAGGACAAACGGCTTCATTCTAAAGATTTTTTTTTTTTTTTAATTTGACAGACAGAGATCACAAGTAGGCAGAGAGGCAGGCAGAGAGAGAGGAGGAGGCAGGTTCCCGGCTGAGCAGAGAGCCTGATGCGGGGCTCGATCCCAGGACCCCGGGATCATGACCTGAGCCAAAGGCAGAGGCTTTAACCCACTGAGCCACCCAGGCGCCTCAGGACAAACGGCTTCAAAGGTGAATCCTAACAAACATTTAAAGAAGAATGCTTATTCTTCTCAAAGTATTCCCAAAAACGAAAGAAGGAAAACTTCCAAACTCATTCTAGGAAGCCAGCATTACCCTGATACCAGACAAAATATACTACAAAAAGGGAAAACTATCGGCCAATATCTCTGATGAACACAGATGCAAAAATCCTCAACAAAATACTAGCAAACTAAATCCAACAATACATTAAAGAAATCATCCACCATGATCAAGTGAGATTTATTCCCAGGATGTAAGGGTGGTTCAATATTCACCATACGGGCTACATCGTGCATCAACAAGACAAAGAATAGAGACCACATGTCATCTCAACAGATGCAGAAAAAGCACTCAATCAAGTACCACATCCACTTAGGATAGAACCCCCCAACAAGGTAGGTTTATGGGAAACATCTCCACATAATAAAAGCCATATATGAAAAACCCACAGCTAACCTCATACTCAATGGGGAAAAACTAAGCTTTTCCCTTGCTCAGGAACACGACAGGGATGTCCACTCTCAGCACTTTTATTCCACACAGCACTGGAATCCGTAGCCACGGCAATCAGACAAGACAAGAAAATTAAGCCATCCAAACTGGTAAGGAAGAAGTGAAACTTTCAGTATATAGAGATGACACAACACTCCATAGAGAAAACCACAGACTCCCCCAAAAACCGACAAGAACTTACAGATGATTGTAGTAAGGTCAGAGGATGCAGAATCAATATACGGAAATGTGTTGCATATCCATACACTAATAACGAAGGTGCAAAAAGAAATTAAGAAAACAAGCCTGTTTATAGATGCACTAAAAATAATAAAATACCCAAAAATAAACTTAAGGAGGTAAAAGACCTGTACACTGAAAGCTGTAAAACAAGGAAACTGAAGATGACGCAAACAAAATGAAAGGCAGTCCATGCCCACGGATGGGGAGAACAAATCTGTCAGCACGGTGCGCCACGGGTGTGGGTCTGTCTGCGCTCTGCTCGCTCTGTTGTCTCTCCTGTTTCCTGGAAGAATGGGTAACAATGTTGTAAGTTCTTTCCTCGCACAGAACAGAATTCACCAGGGAAACCACCTGGGCCTGAATTCTCTTTAAGGGAAGATGCTTGGCAACTAATTCTATTGCTTTGCTAGATAAAACACTATTCAAAATTTCTCTATCTTTTGTTGGTTTTGTTGTGTTTTTCAAGAACTTCATCCATTTTGCCATGTGACCCTTGTGAAAGTCCCTGGTATCGATGTTTTGTGGTATTCTTATCTTCCTTTTCACGCCTACTTGTAATGTAACATGAACTTACCCATTTGTGATAGTGCTTATGCTTTGGTCCTCTTTCCTTGATCTTGCTGGAAACAATCTACTCTTTTTCTTCTACTTCATTGCTTTTTGCTATTAATTTATTATTTCTTTCCTTCTTCTTATTTTGGCTTAATTTTCAATTTCTAACCCGAAGGTGGAAACCCAGATCACTGATTTTAACCTTTCTTCCTTTCTGACACAGGCATTTACAGGGGTATAGTTCCCTCTATACATTGCTTTACTTCCTGTCCACAAATTTTGATACTTGGTATCTTAAGATCATTTAAAAAATTGTATTTATTCACTTCGCAGAGAGAGAGAGAGAGAGAGCATGAGAGAAAGAAGACAAGCAGGGGAGCGGCAGAGGGAAACGGAGAAGCAGGCTCCCCGCTGAGCCCAACAGCCCAACGTGGAGCTCGATCCCAGGACCCCGGGCTCATGACCTGATCTTAACCAATCAAGACCTGAGCTTAACCGGCTGAGCACCCCCAGTGCCCTGGGTTTTTAGCTTCTGTTTCCCCTTTCCTTTCTACCCTTGGCTTAATCAAGTTTTTCTTTAGTGTCCCTCTTATTTCCCTTATTGCACCATTAGCCGCATCGTCACACATTGTGTTTAATGGCTGGCATAGGAATTGCAACATTTTTTAAAAAGATTTTATTTATTTATTCATGAGAGACAGGGAGGGAGGCAGAGGGAGAAGCTGGCTTCCCGTGGAGGCTGACATAGGACTAGATCCCAGGACCCTGGGATCATGACCTGGGCCGAAGACAGATGCTTGACCGACTGAGCCACCCAGGCTCCCATGAACTGCAACGTGTTTCCTTAACACAGTCTACTTAGGGTTAATATTGGGCCATTTGGTGAAACAAAACAGCACAAAACACTTGCCACAGAATTCCACCGATCTCCATCTTTTGTACTGTTTTCGTCATATATTTTACAATGGCATTTAAAACTACCACCACAAAACGTAATTTTTCCTTTGCCTCTTTCCCTGACATTTCTCACAAAACTAGACACTAAATCCTAGAATTTGTATGGAACTGCAAACGATGGTGGGCAGCCAACACAATGCTGAGAAAGAATAACCCTGGAGGCTTCATGTTCCCAGATTTCAAACGACACCACAAAGCTAGTCATGAAAGCAGTATGTCAGCATGAAAACAGGTACCTGCATCAGTGGAAGAGAAGAGAGAGCCAGAAGCAAACCCTCTACTACGCGGTCCTTAGTCTACAACAACAGGGGCAAGAGAAAGCAACAGGGAAAAGATAGCCTTTTCGAGAAATGGCGCTGGGGAAACTGGATGGCCACGTGCAGAAGAATGAAACCGGACCACTGACTCACACCATACCCAAAATCAGCTAAAACGTATTAAAGACTTGCATGTAAGACCTGAAACCAGTAAAATCCTAAAAGAAAACATAGGCACTAAGCTCCCTACGCAACATGTTTTGGATCCGTCTCCTCAGGCAAAGGCAACAAAAGACTCCATCAAACTGAAAGGACTTTGCAAAGCAAATAACTACTTCAATGAAATTTAGAAAAAAACTGCTATCTCCATTCTTTTATATGAATTCCAGCTATGGGTCTTTTCTTTTAGGCTGAGATGCTATGAGATCCTATGTATCTCATGCCTGAGAGCCTAGCATCCCAGCTCACGGCGGCTGGACACACCTGTCCGTTCCGACAGCCTGGCCAGAGAGCCTGGATGTCAGCGGCCGCAGGTCCTGTGTGGACTGGAGACTCTGCCCTTGGCAACAGCACTTCCAACCACTCTCTGCGGTTCAGTTCCTGGTTTCAGGGGCAGAGTCCTTGTCCCTCTGGCCGCTTTCAGTCTCCAGCACCTCCCAAAGCGCAGTGCCCACAACAGCAAACACGGGGCACGGGGGAGGGCTCTGGGTCTTGGCCGGGGTATCTGACCAACCCACTGCCCACGGCCAGACCTGAAAACACCCTCCTTCGTTGAAACGCATGCTCTGGGCGTCACTGACTCTCGTGCTGACACTTTTTAACTCATCACTTTGCTGCTGCTGCACATTGCTGTTTCCTTTCATGTGATCGGCTCTGTCCTGGTTTCAAGATTTTCTCTTCATATAATTACAGTTCTTGTATTTACAGTCATTTTACTTTCTAACAACTGAATGAACCACACCAAAACACGAACAGTAGTCAGGGGCGCCTGGGTGGCTCGGACTCCAGATTCCGGCTCAGGTCATGACCTCGTGGGTCGTGGGGTTGAGCCCCACGTCAGCTCTGTACCCAGCAGGCAGTCCGCTTGACAGACTCTCCCCCTGTCCCTTGCTCCAACCCCACTGTGTGCTCCTTATCTCTCTAAAAAAAAATAAATCTTTAAAAAAAAACGGTCATTTCAGAATAATGAGATTATACAGTATTGATTTTTGTTCACTCTTCTTGATATCTGCTAAGGTTTTTGCCTTGGGGATAAATTACTTTAGCAATCCAATAAAAATCCTGTTTTAACATAAAATGATCCACTTAGTAAAGACCAATAACAAAGGTACATTTTTAAAATTGTGTATTTTTTCCCATAAAAGTAAAAGACGTTTTAAAAACTGCTAGTACTACATGAAAGTCTGCTGAATTTTGTCACAAAACTGAGAGAAAAGAGAAGTGGACTATTTCTAGTCACACAGACCAGCGGGCCCAGCCGGGCGCAGGCCCCAGAACGGAAGCGAGAGTTTAGCTACAGCTGACCGTGAGTCAGAAATAAACGTTTGCTGTAACTCATGAAGCTGTTACTTACTTACAGCCAAACTGAACAACACGTACCATTTACTTATTTTCAAAAGGCAACCCTGTGTTCTCCGTTACGGACAAAACAACGGTGACAAACATTTAAAAATACGTATCAGGATTCCCAGAAGATTCCAGCATATGACACACGGGACAGCAACGCTCAGTAAACTGGCAGGACGGCCCCTCCCCAAACGGCACTCCGGCGTCATCCCCCGGCCCCGTAGAGCGGAGCTGACCGTCTAAAGGAACCGAGGCCAAGACGTAGACAGAGATGAAGGCCCCTGAGCTGATGTCGCGCTCTGGCACAGGTCCTGTAATGGCCCCAAACAGGGTTCCCAGCCCCTGCCCTGTTCAGTAAAACGTGATTTCCTGGTGTTAGGACGTCGCAGGGTTCAATCCCCCCTCCTTGCATAACCCCTAGTATCCTAGCCTAGTACCTAGAATGCTGAACAGCCACCACCCCCCTCCCAGAGTGACCAGATCTGTTTGGAAAAACGTCTTGAAATACGGTGATCTGTGGGGGACAGAAAGACCCGCATCGCCGTGCATCTCCCCTCCCCGGTGCTGGGAGCACTCTGTGCTTGGGGCCAGGAAGAGAACCACCAACGTAACCCCAGGCACAACTTCTGCACGTCTCCCAGCCTGCTGGCAAGGGGCAGCGGGGAGGACAGTGGCTAGAGGGCAAGGGACAAATCCTCCTTCTTCACAGGCCAGTGCCAATGGGTGCCCCAAGGAAGGCCTGGGCACTGCTCAGGGCCCTGGACACAGGGACGGGGCAAACTGGGAACACAGGAAATGGGAGTTTTTTTAGTTTTGTGAGCTCTGGTAGGATTGGTCTGTAAACTGTGAGCAACCAGGAGACCGTGAACACACAGGGTCAAGAGCTGGGGAGGGCGGACTTGGCAGGGGTGCAGCAAGACGGCAGAGACGTGGACACTGTCGGAGCCCAACGCGGGGCACTAGGATGCCCCGAAGCTGACGGGGAGCCTCATGGGAGGGTTTCCTGCAAAACCGTCCAAGGGGATGCGTCCAAGGGGGCAAGTGCCCAGGAACCCGTAGGAAAACCACCTCCAGGAAACACCCCCACAGCCACTACGAACGCAGCTGGCAAAGGCGCAGCTGGGCGAGGGCCCAGACCAGCTCTTCCCCGAGAAGGCCAGGCAGGGTGCACTCAGAGTTGGCAACGGTCCGTTAGGCACGTTCAGAAACACTAAGTGAAATGAAGCAAAGCTCCTCCTCCTTCCTAACTCCGCTTCCTTGGTTCGGGTTCCCTTCCAGGTTTCCTGCTCATGTCCACAAAGCATCCTTCCATCGAGGGCAGGGCAGCCATGAATGCATGGATCATGCGTGCTGACACAGCACGTGGCACGTCTCGTGTTAGGCCGGCGCGGGTAAGAGCATCCGGCAGAGCTGGCTAACGCGCTGTCTCCTCGTAGAACCGTCAAAGTTCCTGACCAGCTCCACCTGCCGCAAACGCCTCTTCCCAGTGTCACCCCTGAGGACGCTGACTCGGCCCATGAGCTCCGATCCCTGCTTCCATCCAGACGGGAAGGCAGACCTGACTGCAGCTTCTCACGGTTTCTCCACCTGCTGTCTCCTCAAAGAAAGTTCCAAGCTTTTCTTTCCCGTTAGTGCCGCGAGTAGACATCCTGCCTTCTGGGAAGCAGGCCACAGGAACTGGAGAAACAGAAGCTGTCCCCATGCTTCTGGGGACCCGACTGAACACCGATGTGGGAGCCAGGCTGTGGGATCAGAATCCCGGCTTTGCCACTTACTGGTTGTGAAATACGCGGCAAGTTATGTAATCCCCACTCTGATCCCATGTAAGATGGAAAAAATTATAGTTAATGAGACAATTAGGTAGGACACAAGACATGAAGCAGGCCCCAGCTGCCCATCCCGTGGCCGACACTCGTTAAGGATGGTCACTGTGATCGATATTGTCAACCAGTGGCCTTGGCACAACAGGTGTGTGATAACAGAAAAGGCCCAAAGGAGCCCGACTGTTGTCGGTTCCACCTCATCCCGGTGCAGGGGCAGCTCGAGTCCTCGAAGCAACACCACCACGATGTTCCCATTTCCGAGAGGCACACGCCCGCCCTGCCTGTGGCCTGGGGACCCAGGACCTGCTTCCCCTGCAGCCCCCAGGCTGCCCCCCGAAGGTCGTAGGTCTGTTCTCCAACACAAGAGAAAAGTCCCTTCCCCAAGACTCAGTGAGGCCCCAGGACAGGAAGATCCCAATAACCAACTGACCCGAAAACTCCGCTTCCCCTTAGTTTCCTTCAGCAGCCGGCACATTCAGTCCCCTGGAAGAAACCTGCATCTTGCGTTGTAACAAAGCACTGGGGCACTTAGCGAACAAACACAAATGATGAGGACAGGTTCACCCCTCAGAGGAAGGGCGCGTCTGTTCACATCTGTGGGTCTGAATCCTAAGAAAAATGGACGCGTGCCCCCTTCACTTCATGCTGATGTCAAACCCCTCCACACCTCACCCCCGCTGTGGAGTCCTCTGCTCCCCCCCACCCCTCCCCGCGCCTTGACACGGATGCAGGCGCTGAAGGGACAGCCGTCTGACTTCAGACCAACAGTGAACTGACCCACGACAGAGTGTCTGCAAGGACGCTCGCTGGTGTCACAACAGCGGGGCACAAGAGACTGTGGTTCCGGAGCCAGACAGCCTGTTCTACAACCCAGCTCCTCTAGTGGGCTCGGGCACGCTACTGAACCCATCTGTGCCTTGGGTTCACCAGGTGGAAACAAGGAAAAGGGAGCAGCCCCATGCACAGGGGTGGCTCTGGGACTGGAGGAGGAGTCAGGACCATGGGAGCGGAGCCTGGCCCCCAGTAGCACAGACACAGGCCCCGCACGCATCCCCATCTCCACACCCATCCCCATGCCCGCACCCGCATCAGCATCTCCATCCCC